>NC_134837.1:264879060-264979780 GCF_004210375.1 Tachypleus tridentatus | reverse complement strand
CAATAAAATCTGTTGTTAAAATAGAAACATTTACTACAGTAATTATCTCTACAATAAAATCTGTTGTTAAAATAGAAACATTTACTACAGTAATTATCTCTCTACAATAAAATCTGTTGTTAAAATAGAAACATTTACTACAGTAATTATCTCTACAATAAAATCTGTTGTTAAAATAGAAACATTTACTACAGTAATTATCTTCTACAATAAAATCTGTTGTTAAAATAGAAACATTTACTACAGTAATTATCTTCTACAATAAAATCTGTTGTTAAAATAGAAACATTTACTACAGTAATTATCTTCTACAATAAAATCTGTTGTTAAAATAGAAACATTTACTACAGTAATTATCTTCTACAATAAAATCTGTTGTTAAAATAGAAACATTTACTACAGTAATTATCTTCTACAATAAAATCTGTTGTTAAAATAGAAACATTTACTACAGTAATTATCTCTACAATAAAATCTGTTGTTAAAATAGAAACATTTACTACAGTAATTATCTCTACAATAAAATCTGTTGTTAAAATAGAAACATTTACTACAGTAATTATCTCTCTACAATAAAATCTGTTGTTAAAATAGAAACATTTACTACAGTAATTATCTATCTACAATAAAATCTGTTGTTAAAATAGAAACATTTACTACAGTAATTATCTTCTACAATAAAATCTGTTGTTAAAATAGAAACATTTACTACAGTAATTATCTTCTACAATAAAATCTGTTGTTAAAATAGAAACATTTACTACAGTAATTATCTTCTACAATAAAATCTGTTGTTAAAATAGAAACATTTACTACAGTAATTATCTTCTACAATAAAATCTGTTGTTAAAATAGAAACATTTACTACAGTAATTATCTTCTACAATAAAATCTGTTGTTAAAATAGAAACATTTACTACAGTAATTATCTTCTACAATAAAATCTGTTGTTAAAATAGAAACATCTTCTACAATAAAATCTGTTGTTAAAATACATTATCAGTAATTATCTCTACAATAAAATCTGTTGTTAAAATAGAAACATTTACTACAGTAATTATCTTCTACAATAAAATCTGTTGTTAAAATAGAAACATTTACACAGTAATTATCTCTACAATAAAATCTGTTGTTAAAATAGAAACATTTACTACAGTAATTATCTTCTACAATAAAATCTGTTGTTAAAATAGAAACATTTACTACAGTAATTATCTTCTACAATAAAATCTGTTGTTAAAATAGAAACATTTACTACAGTAATTATCTTCTACAATAAAATCTGTTGTTAAAATAGAAACATTTACTACAGTAATTATCTTCTACAATAAAATCTGTTGTTAAAATAGAAACATTTACTACAGTAATTATCTCTCTAAAACAATAAAATCTGTTGTTAAAATAGAAACATTTACTACAGTAATTATCTTCTACAATAAAATCTGTTGTTAAAATAGAAACATTTACTACAGTAATTATCTCTCTACAATAAAATCTGTTGTTAAAATAGAAACATTTACTACAGTAATTATCTTCTACAATAAAATCTGTTGTTAAAATAGAAACATTTATAACACTAATTATCTTCTACAATAAAATCTGTTGTTAAAATAGAAACATTTACTACAGTAATTATCTTCTACAATAAAATCTGTTGTTAAAATAGAAACATTTACTACAGTAATTATCTTCTACAATAAAATCTGTTGTTAAAATAGAAACATTTACTACAGTAATTATCTTCTACAATAAAATCTGTTGTTAAAATAGAAACATTTACTACAGTAATTATCTTCTACAATAAAATCTGTTGTTAAAATAGAAACATTTACTACAGTAATTATCTTCTACAATAAAATCTGTTGTTAAAATAGAAACATTTACTACAGTAATTATCTCTACAATAAAATCTGTTGTTAAAATAGAAACATTTACTACAGTAATTATCTCTACAATAAAATCTGTTGTTAAAATAGAAACATTTACTACAGTAATTATCTTCTACAATAAAATCTGTTGTTAAAATAGAAACATTTACTACAGTAATTATCTCTACAATAAAATCTGTTGTTAAAATAGAAACATTTACTACAGTAATTATCTTCTACAATAAAATCTGTTGTTAAAATAGAAACATTTACTACAGTAATTATCTTCTACAATAAAATCTGTTGTTAAAATAGAAACATTTACTACAGTAATTATCTTCTACAATAAAATCTGTTGTTAAAATAGAAACATTTACTACAGTAATTATCTTCTACAATAAAATCTGTTGTTAAAATAGAAACATTTACTACAGTAATTATCTTCTACAATAAAATCTGTTGTTAAAATAGAAACATTTACTACAGTAATTATCTTCTACAATAAAATCTGTTGTTAAAATAGAAACATTTACTACAGTAATTATCTTCTACAATAAAATCTGTTGTTAAAATAGAAACATTTACTACAGTAATTATCTTCTACAATAAAATCTGTTGTTAAAATAGAAACATTTACTACAGTAATTATCTTCTACAATAAAATCTGTTGTTAAAATAGAAACATTTACTACAGTAAATATTTTACAATAAAATCTGTTGTTAAAATAGAAACATTTACTACAGTAATTATCTTCTACAATAAAATCTGTTGTTAAAATAGAAACATTTACTACAGTAATTATCTTCTACAATAAAATCTGTTGTTAAAATAGAAACATTTACTACAGTAATTATCTTCTACAATAAAATCTGTTGTTAAAATAGAAACATTTACTACAGTAATTATCTTCTACAATAAAATCTGTTGTTAAAATAGAAACATTTACTACAGTAATTATCTTCTACAATAAAATCTGTTGTTAAAATAGAAACATTTACTACAGTAATTATCTTCTACAATAAAATCTGTTGTTAAAATAGAAACATTTACTACAGTAATTATCTTCTACAATAAAATCTGTTGTTAAAATAGAAACATTTACTACAGTAATTATCTTCTACAATAAAATCTGTTGTTAAAATAGAAACATTTACTACAGTAATTATCTCTACAATAAAATCTGTTGTTAAAATAGAAACATTTACTACAGTAATTATCTTCTACAATAAAATCTGTTGTTAAAATAGAAACATTTACTACAGTAATTATCTTCTACAATAAAATCTGTTGTTAAAATAGAAACATTTACTACAGTAATTATCTTCTACAATAAAATCTGTTGTTAAAATAGAAACATTTACTACAGTAATTATCTTCTACAATAAAATCTGTTGTTAAAATAGAAACATTTACTACAGTAATTATCTTCTACAATAAAATCTGTTGTTAAAATAGAAACATTTACTACAGTAATTATCTCTCTACAATAAAATCTGTTGTTAAAATAGAAACATTTACTACAGTAATTATCTTCTACAATAAAATCTGTTGTTAAAATAGAAACATTTACTACAGTAATTATCTTCTACAATAAAATCTGTTGTTAAAATAGAAACATTTACTACAGTAATTATCTTCTACAATAAAATCTGTTGTTAAAATAGAAACATTTACTACAGTAATTATCTTCTACAATAAAATCTGTTGTTAAAATAGAAACATTTACTACAGTAATTATCTTCTACAATAAAATCTGTTGTTAAAATAGAAACATTTACTACAGTAATTATCTTCTACAATAAAATCTGTTGTTAAAATAGAAACATTTACTACAGTAATTATCTTCTACAATAAAATCTGTTGTTAAAATAGAAACATTTACTACAGTAATTATCTTCTACAATAAAATCTGTTGTTAAAATAGAAACATTTACTACAGTAATTATCTTCTACAATAAAATCTGTTGTTAAAATAGAAACATTTACTACAGTAATTATCTTCTACAATAAAATCTGTTGTTAAAATAGAAACATTTACTACAGTAATTATCTTCTACAATAAAATCTGTTGTTAAAATAGAAACATTTACTACAGTAATTATCTTCTACAATAAAATCTGTTGTTAAAATAGAAACATTTACTACAGTAATTATCTTCTACAATAAAATCTGTTGTTAAAATAGAAACATTTACTACAGTAATTATCTTCTACAATAAAATCTGTTGTTAAAATAGAAACATTTACTACAGTAATTATCTTCTACAATAAAATCTGTTGTTAAAATAGAAACATTTACTACAGTAATTATCTTCTACAATAAAATCTGTTGTTAAAATAGAAACATTTACTACAGTAATTATCTTCTACAATAAAATCTGTTGTTAAAATAGAAACATTTACTACAGTAATTATCTTCTACAATAAAATCTGTTGTTAAAATAGAAACATTTACTACAGTAATTATCTTCTACAATAAAATCTGTTGTTAAAATAGAAACATTTACTACAGTAATTATCTTCTACAATAAAATCTGTTGTTAAAATAGAAACATTTACTACAGTAATTATCTTCTACAATAAAATCTGTTGTTAAAATAGAAACATTTACTACAGTAATTATCTTCTACAATAAAATCTGTTGTTAAAATAGAAACATTTACTACAGTAATTATCTTCTACAATAAAATCTGTTGTTAAAATAGAAACATTTACTACAGTAATTATCTTCTACAATAAAATCTGTTGTTAAAATAGAAACATTTACTACAGTAATTATCTTCTACAATAAAATCTGTTGTTAAAATAGAAACATTTACTACAGTAATTATCTCTACAATAAAATCTGTTGTTAAAATAGAAACATTTACTACAGTAATTATCTTCTACAATAAAATCTGTTGTTAAAATAGAAACATTTACTACAGTAATTATCTTCTACAATAAAATCTGTTGTTAAAATAGAAACATTTACTACAGTAATTATCTTCTACAATAAAATCTGTTGTTAAAATAGAAACATTTACTACAGTAATTATCTACAATAAAATCTGTTGTTAAAATAGAAACATTTACTACAGTAATTATCTTCTACAATAAAATCTGTTGTTAAAATAGAAACATTTACTACAGTAATTATCTTCTACAATAAAATCTGTTGTTAAAATAGAAACATTTACTACAGTAATTATCTTCTACAATAAAATCTGTTGTTAAAATAGAAACATTTACTACAGTAATTATCTTCTACAATAAAATCTGTTGTTAAAATAGAAACATTTACTACAGTAATTATCTTCTACAATAAAATCTGTTGTTAAAATAGAAACATTTACTACAGTAATTATCTTCTACAATAAAATCTGTTGTTAAAATAGAAACATTTACTACAGTAATTATCTTCTACAATAAAATCTGTTGTTAAAATAGAAACATTTACTACAGTAATTATCTTCTACAATAAAATCTGTTGTTAAAATAGAAACATTTACTACAGTAATTATCTTCTACAATAAAATCTGTTGTTAAAATAGAAACATTTACTACAGTAATTATCTCTACAATAAAATCTGTTGTTAAAATAGAAACATTTACTACAGTAATTATCTCTACAATAAAATCTGTTGTTAAAATAGAAACATTTACTACAGTAATTATCTTCTACAATAAAATCTGTTGTTAAAATAGAAACATTTACTACAGTAATTATCTTCTACAATAAAATCTGTTGTTAAAATAGAAACATTTACTACAGTAATTATCTTCTACAATAAAATCTGTTGTTAAAATAGAAACATTTACTACAGTAATTATCTTCTACAATAAAATCTGTTGTTAAAATAGAAACATTTACTACAGTAATTATCTTCTACAATAAAATCTGTTGTTAAAATAGAAACATTTACTACAGTAATTATCTTCTACAATAAAATCTGTTGTTAAAATAGAAACATTTACTACAGTAATTATCTTCTACAATAAAATCTGTTGTTAAAATAGAAACATTTACTACAGTAATTATCTTCTACAATAAAATCTGTTGTTAAAATAGAAACATTTACTACAGTAATTATCTTCTACAATAAAATCTGTTGTTAAAATAGAAACATTTACTACAGTAATTATCTTCTACAATAAAATCTGTTGTTAAAATAGAAACATTTACTACAGTAATTATCTTCTACAATAAAATCTGTTGTTAAAATAGAAACATTTACTACAGTAATTATCTTCTACAATAAAATCTGTTGTTAAAATAGAAACATTTACTACAGTAATTATCTTCTACAATAAAATCTGTTGTTAAAATAGAAACATTTACTACAGTAATTATCTTCTACAATAAAATCTGTTGTTAAAATAGAAACATTTACTACAGTAATTATCTTCTACAATAAAATCTGTTGTTAAAATAGAAACATTTACTACAGTAATTATCTTCTACAATAAAATCTGTTGTTAAAATAGAAACATTTACTACAGTAATTATCTTCTACAATAAAATCTGTTGTTAAAATAGAAACATTTACTACAGTAATTATCTTCTACAATAAAATCTGTTGTTAAAATAGAAACATTTACTACAGTAATTATCTTCTACAATAAAATCTGTTGTTAAAATAGAAACATTTACTACAGTAATTATCTTCTACAATAAAATCTGTTGTTAAAATAGAAACATTTACTACAGTAATTATCTTCTACAATAAAATCTGTTGTTAAAATAGAAACATTTACTACAGTAATTATCTTCTACAATAAAATCTGTTGTTAAAATAGAAACATTTACTACAGTAATTATCTTCTACAATAAAATCTGTTGTTAAAATAGAAACATTTACTACAGTAATTATCTTCTACAATAAAATCTGTTGTTAAAATAGAAACATTTACTACAGTAATTATCTTCTACAATAAAATCTGTTGTTAAAATAGAAACATTTACTACAGTAATTATCTTCTACAATAAAATCTGTTGTTAAAATAGAAACATTTACTACAGTAATTATCTTCTACAATAAAATCTGTTGTTAAAATAGAAACATTTACTACAGTAATTATCTTCTACAATAAAATCTGTTGTTAAAATAGAAACATTTACTACAGTAATTATCTTCTACAATAAAATCTGTTGTTAAAATAGAAACATTTACTACAGTAATTATCTTCTACAATAAAATCTGTTGTTAAAATAGAAACATTTACTACAGTAATTATCTTCTACAATAAAATCTGTTGTTAAAATAGAAACATTTACTACAGTAATTATCTTCTACAATAAAATCTGTTGTTAAAATAGAAACATTTACTACAGTAATTATCTTCTACAATAAAATCTGTTGTTAAAATAGAAACATTTACTACAGTAATTATCTTCTACAATAAAATCTGTTGTTA
The DNA here is from genome assembly GCF_004210375.1 of Tachypleus tridentatus. Classification (NCBI taxonomy): domain Eukaryota; kingdom Metazoa; phylum Arthropoda; class Merostomata; order Xiphosura; family Limulidae; genus Tachypleus; species Tachypleus tridentatus. Next base: position 264,972,515 of record NC_134837.1, on the reverse strand, counting down.
AAATAGAAACATTTACTACAGTAATTATCTTCTACAATAAAATCTGTTGTTAAAATAGAAACATTTACTACAGTAATTATCTTCTACAATAAAATCTGTTGTTAAAATAGAAACATTTACTACAGTAATTATCTTCTACAATAAAATCTGTTGTTAAAATAGAAACATTTACTACAGTAATTATCTTCTACAATAAAATCTGTTGTTAAAATAGAAACATTTACTACAGTAATTATCTTCTACAATAAAATCTGTTGTTAAAATAGAAACATTTACTACAGTAATTATCTGTTAAAATCTACAATAAAATCTGTTGTTAAAATAGAAACATTTACTACAGTAATTATCTTCTACAATAAAATCTGTTGTTAAAATAGAAACATTTACTACAGTAATTATCTTCTACAATAAAATCTGTTGTTAAAATAGAAACATTTACTACAGTAATTATCTTCTACAATAAAATCTGTTGTTAAAATAGAAACATTTACTACAGTAATTATCTTCTACAATAAAATCTGTTGTTAAAATAGAAACATTTACTACAGTAATTATCTTCTACAATAAAATCTGTTGTTAAAATAGAAACATTTACTACAGTAATTATCTTCTACAATAAAATCTGTTGTTAAAATAGAAACATTTACTACAGTAATTATCTTCTACAATAAAATCTGTTGTTAAAATAGAAACATTTACTACAGTAATTATCTTCTACAATAAAATCTGTTGTTAAAATAGAAACATTTACTACAGTAATTATCTTCTACAATAAAATCTGTTGTTAAAATAGAAACATTTACTACAGTAATTATCTTCTACAATAAAATCTGTTGTTAAAATAGAAACATTTACTACAGTAATTATCTTCTACAATAAAATCTGTTGTTAAAATAGAAACATTTACTACAGTAATTATCTTCTACAATAAAATCTGTTGTTAAAATAGAAACATTTACTACAGTAATTATCTTCTACAATAAAATCTGTTGTTAAAATAGAAACATTTACTACAGTAATTATCTTCTACAATAAAATCTGTTGTTAAAATAGAAACATTTACTACAGTAATTATCTTCTACAATAAAATCTGTTGTTAAAATAGAAACATTTACTACAGTAATTATCTCTACAATAAAATCTGTTGTTAAAATAGAAACATTTACTACAGTAATTATCTTCTACAATAAAATCTGTTGTTAAAATAGAAACATTTACTACAGTAATTATCTTCTACAATAAAATCTGTTGTTAAAATAGAAACATTTACTACAGTAATTATCTTCTACAATAAAATCTGTTGTTAAAATAGAAACATTTACTACAGTAATTATCTTCTACAATAAAATCTGTTGTTAAAATAGAAACATTTACTACAGTAATTATCTTCTACAATAAAATCTGTTGTTAAAATAGAAACATTTACTACAGTAATTATCTTCTACAATAAAATCTGTTGTTAAAATAGAAACATTTACTACAGTAATTATCTTCTACAATAAAATCTGTTGTTAAAATAGAAACATTTACTACAGTAATTATCTTCTACAATAAAATCTGTTGTTAAAATAGAAACATTTACTACAGTAATTATCTTCTACAATAAAATCTGTTGTTAAAATAGAAACATTTACTACAGTAATTATCTTCTACAATAAAATCTGTTGTTAAAATAGAAACATTTACTACAGTAATTATCTTCTACAATAAAATCTGTTGTTAAAATAGAAACATTTACTACAGTAATTATCTTCTACAATAAAATCTGTTGTTAAAATAGAAACATTTACTACAGTAATTATCTTCTACAATAAAATCTGTTGTTAAAATAGAAACATTTACTACAGTAATTATCTTCTACAATAAAATCTGTTGTTAAAATAGAAACATTTACTACAGTAATTATCTTCTACAATAAAATCTGTTGTTAAAATAGAAACATTTACTACAGTAATTATCTTCTACAATAAAATCTGTTGTTAAAATAGAAACATTTACTACAGTAATTATCTTCTACAATAAAATCTGTTGTTAAAATAGAAACATTTACTACAGTAATTATCTTCTACAATAAAATCTGTTGTTAAAATAGAAACATTTACTACAGTAATTATCTTCTACAATAAAATCTGTTGTTAAAATAGAAACATTTACTACAGTAATTATCTTCTACAATAAAATCTGTTGTTAAAATAGAAACATTTACTACAGTAATTATCTTCTACAATAAAATCTGTTGTTAAAATAGAAACATTTACTACAGTAATTATCTTCTACAATAAAATCTGTTGTTAAAATAGAAACATTTACTACAGTAATTATCTTCTACAATAAAATCTGTTGTTAAAATAGAAACATTTACTACAGTAATTATCTTCTACAATAAAATCTGTTGTTAAAATAGAAACATTTACTACAGTAATTATCTTCTACAATAAAATCTGTTGTTAAAATAGAAACATTTACTACAGTAATTATCTCTACAATAAAATCTGTTGTTAAAATAGAAACATTTACTACAGTAATTATCTTCTACAATAAAATCTGTTGTTAAAATAGAAACATTTACTACAGTAATTATCTTCTACAATAAAATCTGTTGTTAAAATAGAAACATTTACTACAGTAATTATCTCTCTACAATAAAATCTGTTGTTAAAATAGAAACATTTACTACAGTAATTATCTTCTACAATAAAATCTGTTGTTAAAATAGAAACATTTACTACAGTAATTATCTTCTACAATAAAATCTGTTGTTAAAATAGAAACATTTACTACAGTAATTATCTTCTACAATAAAATCTGTTGTTAAAATAGAAACATTTACTACAGTAATTATCTTCTACAATAAAATCTGTTGTTAAAATAGAAACATTTACTACAGTAATTATCTCTACAATAAAATCTGTTGTTAAAATAGAAACATTTACTACAGTAATTATCTTCTACAATAAAATCTGTTGTTAAAATAGAAACATTTACTACAGTAATTATCTTCTACAATAAAATCTGTTGTTAAAATAGAAACATTTACTACAGTAATTATCTTCTACAATAAAATCTGTTGTTAAAATAGAAACATTTAACAGTAATTATCTCTACAATAAAATCTGTTGTTAAAATAGAAACATTTACTACAGTAATTATCTTCTACAATAAAATCTGTTGTTAAAATAGAAACATTTACTACAGTAATTATCTTCTACAATAAAATCTGTTGTTAAAATAGAAACATTTACTACAGTAATTATCTTCTACAATAAAATCTGTTGTTAAAATAGAAACATTTACAGTAATTACTACAATAAAATCTGTTGTTAAAATAGAAACATTTATCAGTAATTATCTCTACAATAAAATCTGTTGTTAAAATAGAAACATTTACTACAGTAATTATCTTCTACAATAAAATCTGTTGTTAAAATAGAAACATTTACTACAGTAATTATCTTCTACAATAAAATCTGTTGTTAAAATAGAAACATTTACTACAGTAATTATCTTCTACAATAAAATCTGTTGTTAAAATAGAAACATTTACTACAGTAATTATCTTCTACAATAAAATCTGTTGTTAAAATAGAAACATTTACTACAGTAATTATCTTCTACAATAAAATCTGTTGTTAAAATAGAAACATTTACTACAGTAATTATCTCTACAATAAAATCTGTTGTTAAAATAGAAACATTTACTACAGTAATTATCTTCTACAATAAAATCTGTTGTTAAAATAGAAACATTTACTACAGTAATTATCTTCTACAATAAAATCTGTTGTTAAAATAGAAACATTTACTACAGTAATTATCTTCTACAATAAAATCTGTTGTTAAAATAGAAACATTTACTACAGTAATTATCTTCTACAATAAAATCTGTTGTTAAAATAGAAACATTTACTACAGTAATTATCTTCTACAATAAAATCTGTTGTTAAAATAGAAACATTTACTACAGTAATTATCTTCTACAATAAAATCTGTTGTTAAAATAGAAACATTTACTACAGTAATTATCTCTACAATAAAATCTGTTGTTAAAATAGAAACATTTACTACAGTAATTATCTTCTACAATAAAATCTGTTGTTAAAATAGAAACATTTACTACAGTAATTATCTTCTACAATAAAATCTGTTGTTAAAATAGAAACATTTACTACAGTAATTATCTTCTACAATAAAATCTGTTGTTAAAATAGAAACATTTACTACAGTAATTATCTTCTACAATAAAATCTGTTGTTAAAATAGAAACATTTACTACAGTAATTATCTTCTACAATAAAATCTGTTGTTAAAATAGAAACATTTACTACAGTAATTATCTTCTACAATAAAATCTGTTGTTAAAATAGAAACATTTACTACAGTAATTATCTTCTACAATAAAATCTGTTGTTAAAATAGAAACATTTACTACAGTAATTATCTCTACAATAAAATCTGTTGTTAAAATAGAAACATTTACTACAGTAATTATCTTCTACAATAAAATCTGTTGTTAAAATAGAAACATTTACTACAGTAATTATCTCTCTACAATAAAATCTGTTGTTAAAATAGAAACATTTACTACAGTAATTATCTTCTACAATAAAATCTGTTGTTAAAATAGAAACATTTACTACAGTAATTATCTCTACAATAAAATCTGTTGTTAAAATAGAAACATTTACTACAGTAATTATCTTCTACAATAAAATCTGTTGTTAAAATAGAAACATTTACTACAGTAATTATCTTCTACAATAAAATCTGTTGTTAAAATAGAAACATTTACTACAGTAATTATCTTCTACAATAAAATCTGTTGTTAAAATAGAAACATTTACTACAGTAATTATCTTCTACAATAAAATCTGTTGTTAAAATAGAAACATTTACTACAGTAATTATCTTCTACAATAAAATCTGTTGTTAAAATAGAAACATTTACTACAGTAATTATCTTCTACAATAAAATCTGTTGTTAAAATAGAAACATTTACTACAGTAATTATCTTCTACAATAAAATCTGTTGTTAAAATAGAAACATTTACTACAGTAATTATCTTCTACAATAAAATCTGTTGTTAAAATAGAAACATTTACTACAGTAATTATCTTCTACAATAAAATCTGTTGTTAAAATAGAAACATTTACTACAGTAATTATCTTCTACAATAAAATCTGTTGTTAAAATAGAAACATTTACTACAGTAATTATCTTCTACAATAAAATCTGTTGTTAAAATAGAAACATTTACTACAGTAATTATCTTCTACAATAAAATCTGTTGTTAAAATAGAAACATTTACTACAGTAATTATCTTCTACAATAAAATCTGTTGTTAAAATAGAAACATTTACTACAGTAATTATCTTCTACAATAAAATCTGTTGTTAAAATAGAAACATTTACTACAGTAATTATCTTCTACAATAAAATCTGTTGTTAAAATAGAAACATTTACTACAGTAATTATCTTCTACAATAAAATCTGTTGTTAAAATAGAAACATTTACTACAGTAATTATCTTCTACAATAAAATCTGTTGTTAAAATAGAAACATTTACTACAGTAATTATCTTCTACAATAAAATCTGTTGTTAAAATAGAAACATTTACTACAGTAATTATCTTCTACAATAAAATCTGTTGTTAAAATAGAAACATTTACTACAGTAATTATCTTCTACAATAAAATCTGTTGTTAAAATAGAAACATTTACTACAGTAATTATCTTCTACAATAAAATCTGTTGTTAAAATAGAAACATTTACTACAGTAATTATCTTCTACAATAAAATCTGTTGTTAAAATAGAAACATTTACTACAGTAATTATCTTCTACAATAAAATCTGTTGTTAAAATAGAAACATTTACTACAGTAATTATCTTCTACAATAAAATCTGTTGTTAAAATAGAAACATTTACTACAGTAATTATCTTCTACAATAAAATCTGTTGTTAAAATAGAAACATTTACTACAGTAATTATCTCTACAATAAAATCTGTTGTTAAAATAGAAACATTTACTACAGTAATTATCTCTCTACAATAAAATCTGTTGTTAAAATAGAAACATTTACTACAGTAATTATCTCTACAATAAAATCTGTTGTTAAAATAGAAACATTTACTACAGTAATTATCTCTACAATAAAATCTGTTGTTAAAATAGAAACATTTACTACAGTAATTATCTCTACAATAAAATCTGTTGTTAAAATAGAAACATTTACTACAGTAATTATCTCTACAATAAAATCTGTTGTTAAAATAGAAACATTTACTACAGTAATTATCTTCTACAATAAAATCTGTTGTTAAAATAGAAACATTTACTACAGTAATTATCTTCTACAATAAAATCTGTTGTTAAAATAGAAACATTTACTACAGTAATTATCTTCTACAATAAAATCTGTTGTTAAAATAGAAACATTTACTACAGTAATTATCTTCTACAATAAAATCTGTTGTTAAAATAGAAACATTTACTACAGTAATTATCTCTACAATAAAATCTGTTGTTAAAATAGAAACATTTACTACAGTAATTATCTTCTACAATAAAATCTGTTGTTAAAATAGAAACATTTACTACAGTAATTATCTTCTACAATAAAATCTGTTGTTAAAATAGAAACATTTACTACAGTAATTATCTTCTACAATAAAATCTGTTGTTAAAATAGAAACATTTACTACAGTAATTATCTTCTACAATAAAATCTGTTGTTAAAATAGAAACATTTACTACAGTAATTATCTTCTACAATAAAATCTGTTGTTAAAATAGAAACATTTACTACAGTAATTATCTTCTACAATAAAATCTGTTGTTAAAATAGAAACATTTACTACAGTAATTATCTTCTACAATAAAATCTGTTGTTAAAATAGAAACATTTACTACAGTAATTATCTCTACAATAAAATCTGTTGTTAAAATAGAAACATTTACTACAGTAATTATCTTCTACAATAAAATCTGTTGTTAAAATAGAAACATTTACTACAGTAATTATCTTCTACAATAAAATCTGTTGTTAAAATAGAAACATTTACTACAGTAATTATCTTCTACAATAAAATCTGTTGTTAAAATAGAAACATTTACTACAGTAATTATCTTCTACAATAAAATCTGTTGTTAAAATAGAAACATTTACTACAGTAATTATCTTCTACAATAAAATCTGTTGTTAAAATAGAAACATTTACTACAGTAATTATCTTCTACAATAAAATCTGTTGTTAAAATAGAAACATTTACTACAGTAATTATCTTCTACAATAAAATCTGTTGTTAAAATAGAAACATTTACTACAGTAATTATCTTCTACAATAAAATCTGTTGTTAAAATAGAAACATTTACTACAGTAATTATCTTCTACAATAAAATCTGTTGTTAAAATAGAAACATTTACTACAGTAATTATCTTCTACAATAAAATCTGTTGTTAAAATAGAAACATTTACTACAGTAATTATCTTCTACAATAAAATCTGTTGTTAAAATAGAAACATTTACTACAGTAATTATCTTCTACAATAAAATCTGTTGTTAAAATAGAAACATTTACTACAGTAATTATCTTCTACAATAAAATCTGTTGTTAAAATAGAAACATTTACTACAGTAATTATCTTCTACAATAAAATCTGTTGTTAAAATAGAAACATTTACTACAGTAATTATCTTCTACAATAAAATCTGTTGTTAAAATAGAAACATTTACTACAGTAATTATCTTCTACAATAAAATCTGTTGTTAAAATAGAAACATTTACTACAGTAATTATCTTCTACAATAAAATCTGTTGTTAAAATAGAAACATTTACTACAGTAATTATCTTCTACAATAAAATCTGTTGTTAAAATAGAAACATTTACTACAGTAATTATCTTCTACAATAAAATCTGTTGTTAAAATAGAAACATTTACTACAGTAATTATCTTCTACAATAAAATCTGTTGTTAAAATAGAAACATTTACTACAGTAATTATCTTCTACAATAAAATCTGTTGTTAAAATAGAAACATTTACTACAGTAATTATCTTCTACAATAAAATCTGTTGTTAAAATAGAAACATTTACTACAGTAATTATCTTCTACAATAAAATCTGTTGTTAAAATAGAAACATTTACTACAGTAATTATCTTCTACAATAAAATCTGTTGTTAAAATAGAAACATTTACTACAGTAATTATCTTCTACAATAAAATCTGTTGTTAAAATAGAAACATTTACTACAGTAATTATCTTCTACAATAAAATCTGTTGTTAAAATAGAAACATTTACTACAGTAATTATCTTCTACAATAAAATCTGTTGTTAAAATAGAAACATTTACTACAGTAATTATCTTCTACAATAAAATCTGTTGTTAAAATAGAAACATTTACTACAGTAATTATCTTCTACAATAAAATCTGTTGTTAAAATAGAAACATTTACTACAGTAATTATCTTCTACAATAAAATCTGTTGTTAAAATAGAAACATTTACTACAGTAATTATCTTCTACAATAAAATCTGTTGTTAAAATAGAAACATTTACTACAGTAATTATCTTCTACAATAAAATCTGTTGTTAAAATAGAAACATTTACTACAGTAATTATCTTCTACAATAAAATCTGTTGTTAAAATAGAAACATTTACTACAGTAATTATCTTCTACAATAAAATCTGTTGTTAAAATAGAAACATTTACTACAGTAATTATCTTCTACAATAAAATCTGTTGTTAAAATAGAAACATTTACTACAGTAATTATCTTCTACAATAAAATCTGTTGTTAAAATAGAAACATTTACTACAGTAATTATCTTCTACAATAAAATCTGTTGTTAAAATAGAAACATTTACTACAGTAATTATCTTCTACAATAAAATCTGTTGTTAAAATAGAAACATTTACTACAGTAATTATCTTCTACAATAAAATCTGTTGTTAAAATAGAAACATTTACTACAGTAATTATCTTCTACAATAAAATCTGTTGTTAAAATAGAAACATTTACTACAGTAATTATCTTCTACAATAAAATCTGTTGTTAAAATAGAAACATTTACTACAGTAATTATCTCTACAATAAAATCTGTTGTTAAAATAGAAACATTTACTACAGTAATTATCTTCTACAATAAAATCTGTTGTTAAAATAGAAACATTTACTACAGTAATTATCTTCTACAATAAAATCTGTTGTTAAAATAGAAACATTTACTACAGTAATTATCTTCTACAATAAAATCTGTTGTTAAAATAGAAACATTTACTACAGTAATTATCTTCTACAATAAAATCTGTTGTTAAAATAGAAACATTTACTACAGTAATTATCTTCTACAATAAAATCTGTTGTTAAAATAGAAACATTTACTACAGTAATTATCTTCTACAATAAAATCTGTTGTTAAAATAGAAACATTTACTACAGTAATTATCTTCTACAATAAAATCTGTTGTTAAAATAGAAACATTTACTACAGTAATTATCTTCTACAATAAAATCTGTTGTTAAAATAGAAACATTTACTACAGTAATTATCTTCTACAATAAAATCTGTTGTTAAAATAGAAACATTTACTACAGTAATTATCTTCTACAATAAAATCTGTTGTTAAAATAGAAACATTTACTACAGTAATTATCTTCTACAATAAAATCTGTTGTTAAAATAGAAACATTTACTACAGTAATTATCTTCTACAATAAAATCTGTTGTTAAAATAGAAACATTTACTACAGTAATTATCTTCTACAATAAAATCTGTTGTTAAAATAGAAACATTTACTACAGTAATTATCTTCTACAATAAAATCTGTTGTTAAAATAGAAACATTTACTACAGTAATTATCTTCTACAATAAAATCTGTTGTTAAAATAGAAACATTTACTACAGTAATTATCTTCTACAATAAAATCTGTTGTTAAAATAGAAACATTTACTACAGTAATTATCTTCTACAATAAAATCTGTTGTTAAAATAGAAACATTTACTACAGTAATTATCTTCTACAATAAAATCTGTTGTTAAAATAGAAACATTTACTACAGTAATTATCTTCTACAATAAAATCTGTTGTTAAAATAGAAACATTTACTACAGTAATTATCTTCTACAATAAAATCTGTTGTTAAAATAGAAACATTTACTACAGTAATTATCTTCTACAATAAAATCTGTTGTTAAAATAGAAACATTTACTACAGTAATTATCTTCTACAATAAAATCTGTTGTTAAAATAGAAACATTTACTACAGTAATTATCTTCTACAATAAAATCTGTTGTTAAAATAGAAACATTTACTACAGTAATTATCTTCTACAATAAAATCTGTTGTTAAAATAGAAACATTTACTACAGTAATTATCTTCTACAATAAAATCTGTTGTTAAAATAGAAACATTTACTACAGTAATTATCTTCTACAATAAAATCTGTTGTTAAAATAGAAACATTTACTACAGTAATTATCTTCTACAATAAAATCTGTTGTTAAAATAGAAACATTTACTACAGTAATTATCTTCTACAATAAAATCTGTTGTTAAAATAGAAACATTTACTACAGTAATTATCTTCTACAATAAAATCTGTTGTTAAAATAGAAACATTTACTACAGTAATTATCTTCTACAATAAAATCTGTTGTTAAAATAGAAACATTTACTACAGTAATTATCTTCTACAATAAAATCTGTTGTTAAAATAGAAACATTTACTACAGTAATTATCTTCTACAATAAAATCTGTTGTTAAAATAGAAACATTTACTACAGTAATTATCTTCTACAATAAAATCTGTTGTTAAAATAGAAACATTTACTACAGTAATTATCTTCTACAATAAAATCTGTTGTTAAAATAGAAACATTTACTACAGTAATTATCTTCTACAATAAAATCTGTTGTTAAAATAGAAACATTTACTACAGTAATTATCTTCTACAATAAAATCTGTTGTTAAAATAGAAACATTTACTACAGTAATTATCTTCTACAATAAAATCTGTTGTTAAAATAGAAACATTTACTACAGTAATTATCTTCTACAATAAAATCTGTTGTTAAAATAGAAACATTTACTACAGTAATTATCTTCTACAATAAAATCTGTTGTTAAAATAGAAACATTTACTACAGTAATTATCTTCTACAATAAAATCTGTTGTTAAAATAGAAACATTTACTACAGTAATTATCTTCTACAATAAAATCTGTTGTTAAAATAGAAACATTTACTACAGTAATTATCTTCTACAATAAAATCTGTTGTTAAAATAGAAACATTTACTACAGTAATTATCTTCTACAATAAAATCTGTTGTTAAAATAGAAACATTTACTACAGTAATTATCTTCTACAATAAAATCTGTTGTTAAAATAGAAACATTTACTACAGTAATTATCTTCTACAATAAAATCTGTTGTTAAAATAGAAACATTTACTACAGTAATTATCTTCTACAATAAAATCTGTTGTTAAAATAGAAACATTTACTACAGTAATTATCTTCTACAATAAAATCTGTTGTTAAAATAGAAACATTTACTACAGTAATTATCTTCTACAATAAAATCTGTTGTTAAAATAGAAACATTTACTACAGTAATTATCTTCTACAATAAAATCTGTTGTTAAAATAGAAACATTTACTACAGTAATTATCTTCTACAATAAAATCTGTTGTTAAAATAGAAACATTTACTACAGTAATTATCTTCTACAATAAAATCTGTTGTTAAAATAGAAACATTTACTACAGTAATTATCTTCTACAATAAAATCTGTTGTTAAAATAGAAACATTTACTACAGTAATTATCTTCTACAATAAAATCTGTTGTTAAAATAGAAACATTTACTACAGTAATTATCTTCTACAATAAAATCTGTTGTTAAAATAGAAACATTTACTACAGTAATTATCTTCTACAATAAAATCTGTTGTTAAAATAGAAACATTTACTACAGTAATTATCTTCTACAATAAAATCTGTTGTTAAAATAGAAACATTTACTACAGTAATTATCTTCTACAATAAAATCTGTTGTTAAAATAGAAACATTTACTACAGTAATTATCTTCTACAATAAAATCTGTTGTTAAAATAGAAACATTTACTACAGTAATTATCTTCTACAATAAAATCTGTTGTTAAAATAGAAACATTTACTACAGTAATTATCTTCTACAATAAAATCTGTTGTTAAAATAGAAACATTTACTACAGTAATTATCTTCTACAATAAAATCTGTTGTTAAAATAGAAACATTTACTACAGTAATTATCTTCTACAATAAAATCTGTTGTTAAAATAGAAACATTTACTACAGTAATTATCTTCTACAATAAAATCTGTTGTTAAAATAGAAACATTTACTACAGTAATTATCTTCTACAATAAAATCTGTTGTTAAAATAGAAACATTTACTACAGTAATTATCTTCTACAATAAAATCTGTTGTTAAAATAGAAACATTTACTACAGTAATTATCTTCTACAATAAAATCTGTTGTTAAAATAGAAACATTTACTACAGTAATTATCTTCTACAATAAAATCTGTTGTTAAAATAGAAACATTTACTACAGTAATTATCTTCTACAATAAAATCTGTTGTTAAAATAGAAACATTTACTACAGTAATTATCTTCTACAATAAAATCTGTTGTTAAAATAGAAACATTTACTACAGTAATTATCTTCTACAATAAAATCTGTTGTTAAAATAGAAACATTTACTACAGTAATTATCTTCTACAATAAAATCTGTTGTTAAAATAGAAACATTTACTACAGTAATTATCTTCTACAATAAAATCTGTTGTTAAAATAGAAACATTTACTACAGTAATTATCTTCTACAATAAAATCTGTTGTTAAAATAGAAACATTTACTACAGTAATTATCTTCTACAATAAAATCTGTTGTTAAAATAGAAACATTTACTACAGTAATTATCTTCTACAATAAAATCTGTTGTTAAAATAGAAACATTTACTACAGTAATTATCTTCTACAATAAAATCTGTTGTTAAAATAGAAACATTTACTCAGTAATTATCTACAATAAAATCTGTTGTTAAAATAGAAACATTTACTACAGTAATTATCTTCTACAATAAAATCTGTTGTTAAAATAGAAACATTTACTACAGTAATTATCTTCTACAATAAAATCTGTTGTTAAAATAGAAACATTTACTACAGTAATTATCTTCTACAATAAAATCTGTTGTTAAAATAGAAACATTTACTACAGTAATTATCTTCTACAATAAAATCTGTTGTTAAAATAGAAACATTTACTACAGTAATTATCTTCTACAATAAAATCTGTTGTTAAAATAGAAACATTTACTACAGTAATTATCTTCTACAATAAAATCTGTTGTTAAAATAGAAACATTTACTACAGTAATTATCTTCTACAATAAAATCTGTTGTTAAAATAGAAACATTTACTACAGTAATTATCTTCTACAATAAAATCTGTTGTTAAAATAGAAACATTTACTACAGTAATTATCTTCTACAATAAAATCTGTTGTTAAAATAGAAACATTTACTACAGTAATTATCTTCTACAATAAAATCTGTTGTTAAAATAGAAACATTTACTACAGTAATTATCTTCTACAATAAAATCTGTTGTTAAAATAGAAACATTTACTACAGTAATTATCTTCTACAATAAAATCTGTTGTTAAAATAGAAACATTTACTACAGTAATTATCTTCTACAATAAAATCTGTTGTTAAAATAGAAACATTTACTACAGTAATTATCTTCTACAATAAAATCTGTTGTTAAAATAGAAACATTTACTACAGTAATTATCTTCTACAATAAAATCTGTTGTTAAAATAGAAACATTTACTACAGTAATTATCTTCTACAATAAAATCTGTTGTTAAAATAGAAACATTTACTACAGTAATTATCTTCTACAATAAAATCTGTTGTTAAAATAGAAACATTTACTACAGTAATTATCTTCTACAATAAAATCTGTTGTTAAAATAGAAACATTTACTACAGTAATTATCTTCTACAATAAAATCTGTTGTTAAAATAGAAACATTTACTACAGTAATTATCTTCTATCTACAATAAAATCTGTTGTTAAAATAGAAACATTTACTACAGTAATTATCTTCTACAATAAAATCTGTTGTTAAAATAGAAACATTTACTACAGTAATTATCTTCTACAATAAAATCTGTTGTTAAAATAGAAACATTTACTACAGTAATTATCTTCTACAATAAAATCTGTTGTTAAAATAGAAACATTTACTACAGTAATTATCTTCTACAATAAAATCTGTTGTTAAAATAGAAACATTTACTACAGTAATTATCTTCTACAATAAAATCTGTTGTTAAAATAGAAACATTTACTACAGTAATTATCTTCTACAATAAAATCTGTTGTTAAAATAGAAACATTTACTACAGTAATTATCTTCTACAATAAAATCTGTTGTTAAAATAGAAACATTTACTACAGTAATTATCTTCTACAATAAAATCTGTTGTTAAAATAGAAACATTTACTACAGTAATTATCTTCTACAATAAAATCTGTTGTTAAAATAGAAACATTTACTACAGTAATTATCTTCTACAATAAAATCTGTTGTTAAAATAGAAACATTTACTACAGTAATTATCTTCTACAATAAAATCTGTTGTTAAAATAGAAACATTTACTACAGTAATTATCTTCTACAATAAAATCTGTTGTTAAAATAGAAACATTTACTACAGTAATTATCTTCTACAATAAAATCTGTTGTTAAAATAGAAACATTTACTACAGTAATTATCTTCTACAATAAAATCTGTTGTTAAAATAGAAACATTTACTACAGTAATTATCTTCTACAATAAAATCTGTTGTTAAAATAGAAACATTTACTACAGTAATTATCTTCTACAATAAAATCTGTTGTTAAAATAGAAACATTTACTACAGTAATTATCTTCTACAATAAAATCTGTTGTTAAAATAGAAACATTTACTACAGTAATTATCTTCTACAATAAAATCTGTTGTTAAAATAGAAACATTTACTACAGTAATTATCTTCTACAATAAAATCTGTTGTTAAAATAGAAACATTTACTACAGTAATTATCTTCTACAATAAAATCTGTTGTTAAAATAGAAACATTTACTACAGTAATTATCTTCTACAATAAAATCTGTTGTTAAAATAGAAACATTTACTACAGTAATTATCTTCTACAATAAAATCTGTTGTTAAAATAGAAACATTTACTACAGTAATTATCTTCTACAATAAAATCTGTTGTTAAAATAGAAACATTTACTACAGTAATTATCTTCTACAATAAAATCTGTTGTTAAAATAGAAACATTTACTACAGTAATTATCTTCTACAATAAAATCTGTTGTTAAAATAGAAACATTTACTACAGTAATTATCTTCTACAATAAAATCTGTTGTTAAAATAGAAACATTTACTACAGTAATTATCTTCTACAATAAAATCTGTTGTTAAAATAGAAACATTTACTACAGTAATTATCTTCTACAATAAAATCTGTTGTTAAAATAGAAACATTTACTACAGTAATTATCTTCTACAATAAAATCTGTTGTTAAAATAGAAACATTTACTACAGTAATTATCTTCTACAATAAAATCTGTTGTTAAAATAGAAACATTTACTACAGTAATTATCTTCTACAATAAAATCTGTTGTTAAAATAGAAACATTTACTACAGTAATTATCTTCTACAATAAAATCTGTTGTTAAAATAGAAACATTTACTACAGTAATTATCTTCTACAATAAAATCTGTTGTTAAAATAGAAACATTTACTACAGTAATTATCTTCTACAATAAAATCTGTTGTTAAAATAGAAACATTTACTACAGTAATTATCTTCTACAATAAAATCTGTTGTTAAAATAGAAACATTTACTACAGTAATTATCTTCTACAATAAAATCTGTTGTTAAAATAGAAACATTTACTACAGTAATTATCTTCTACAATAAAATCTGTTGTTAAAATAGAAACATTTACTACAGTAATTATCTTCTACAATAAAATCTGTTGTTAAAATAGAAACATTTACTACAGTAATTATCTTCTACAATAAAATCTGTTGTTAAAATAGAAACATTTACTACAGTAATTATCTTCTACAATAAAATCTGTTGTTAAAATAGAAACATTTACTACAGTAATTATCTTCTACAATAAAATCTGTTGTTAAAATAGAAACATTTACTACAGTAATTATCTTCTACAATAAAATCTGTTGTTAAAATAGAAACATTTACTACAGTAATTATCTTCTACAATAAAATCTGTTGTTAAAATAGAAACATTTACTACAGTAATTATCTTCTACAATAAAATCTGTTGTTAAAATAGAAACATTTACTACAGTAATTATCTTCTACAATAAAATCTGTTGTTAAAATAGAAACATTTACTACAGTAATTATCTTCTACAATAAAATCTGTTGTTAAAATAGAAACATTTACTACAGTAATTATCTTCTACAATAAAATCTGTTGTTAAAATAGAAACATTTACTACAGTAATTATCTTCTACAATAAAATCTGTTGTTAAAATAGAAACATTTACTACAGTAATTATCTTCTACAATAAAATCTGTTGTTAAAATAGAAACATTTACTACAGTAATTATCTTCTACAATAAAATCTGTTGTTAAAATAGAAACATTTACTACAGTAATTATCTTCTACAATAAAATCTGTTGTTAAAATAGAAACATTTACTACAGTAATTATCTTCTACAATAAAATCTGTTGTTAAAATAGAAACATTTACTACAGTAATTATCTTCTACAATAAAATCTGTTGTTAAAATAGAAACATTTACTACAGTAATTATCTTCTACAATAAAATCTGTTGTTAAAATAGAAACATTTACTACAGTAATTATCTTCTACAATAAAATCTGTTGTTAAAATAGAAACATTTACTACAGTAATTATCTTCTACAATAAAATCTGTTGTTAAAATAGAAACATTTACTACAGTAATTATCTTCTACAATAAAATCTGTTGTTAAAATAGAAACATTTACTACAGTAATTATCTTCTACAATAAAATCTGTTGTTAAAATAGAAACATTTACTACAGTAATTATCTTCTACAATAAAATCTGTTGTTAAAATAGAAACATTTACTACAGTAATTATCTTCTACAATAAAATCTGTTGTTAAAATAGAAACATTTACTACAGTAATTATCTTCTACAATAAAATCTGTTGTTAAAATAGAAACATTTACTACAGTAATTATCTTCTACAATAAAATCTGTTGTTAAAATAGAAACATTTACTACAGTAATTATCTTCTACAATAAAATCTGTTGTTAAAATAGAAACATTTACTACAGTAATTATCTTCTACAATAAAATCTGTTGTTAAAATAGAAACATTTACTACAGTAATTATCTTCTACAATAAAATCTGTTGTTAAAATAGAAACATTTACTACAGTAATTATCTTCTACAATAAAATCTGTTGTTAAAATAGAAACATTTACTACAGTAATTATCTTCTACAATAAAATCTGTTGTTAAAATAGAAACATTTACTACAGTAATTATCTTCTACAATAAAATCTGTTGTTAAAATAGAAACATTTACTACAGTAATTATCTTCTACAATAAAATCTGTTGTTAAAATAGAAACATTTACTGCAGTAATTATCTTCTACAATAAAATCTGTTGTTAAAATAGAAACATTTACTACAGTAATTATCTTCTACAATAAAATCTGTTGTTAAAATAGAAACATTTACTACAGTAATTATCTTCTACAATAAAATCTGTTGTTAAAATAGAAACATTTACTACAGTAATTATCTTCTACAATAAAATCTGTTGTTAAAATAGAAACATTTACTACAGTAATTATCTTCTACAATAAAATCTGTTGTTAAAATAGAAACATTTACTACAGTAATTATCTTCTACAATAAAATCTGTTGTTAAAATAGAAACATTTACTACAGTAATTATCTTCTACAATAAAATCTGTTGTTAAAATAGAAACATTTACTACAGTAATTATCTTCTACAATAAAATCTGTTGTTAAAATAGAAACATTTACTACAGTAATTATCTTCTACAATAAAATCTGTTGTTAAAATAGAAACATTTACTACAGTAATTATCTTCTACAATAAAATCTGTTGTTAAAATAGAAACATTTACTACAGTAATTATCTTCTACAATAAAATCTGTTGTTAAAATAGAAACATTTACTACAGTAATTATCTTCTACAATAAAATCTGTTGTTAAAATAGAAACATTTACTACAGTAATTATCTTCTACAATAAAATCTGTTGTTAAAATAGAAACATTTACTACAGTAATTATCTTCTACAATAAAATCTGTTGTTAAAATAGAAACATTTACTACAGTAATTATCTTCTACAATAAAATCTGTTGTTAAAATAGAAACATTTACTACAGTAATTATCTTCTACAATAAAATCTGTTGTTAAAATAGAAACATTTACTACAGTAATTATCTTCTACAATAAAATCTGTTGTTAAAATAGAAACATTTACTACAGTAATTATCTTCTACAATAAAATCTGTTGTTAAAATAGAAACATTTACTACAGTAATTATCTTCTACAATAAAATCTGTTGTTAAAATAGAAACATTTACTACAGTAATTATCTTCTACAATAAAATCTGTTGTTAAAATAGAAACATTTACTACAGTAATTATCTTCTACAATAAAATCTGTTGTTAAAATAGAAACATTTACTACAGTAATTATCTTCTACAATAAAATCTGTTGTTAAAATAGAAACATTTACTACAGTAATTATCTTCTACAATAAAATCTGTTGTTAAAATAGAAACAATTATAACACTAATTATCTTCTACAATAAAATCTGTTGTTAAAATAGAAACAATTATAACACTAATTATCTTCTACAATAAAATCTGTTGTTAAAATAGAAACATTTACTACAGTAATTATCTTCTACAATAAAATCTGTTGTTAAAATAGAAATATTTACTACAGTAATTATCTTCTACAATAAAATCTGTTGTTAAAATAGAAATATTTACTGAAGTTGTTAAAAAAAAATGAAATTAAAGAAGCTGTTCTAAACCTAACTCTTTCCAGTACGTATGGCTAGTTTATTAAAACATAAAGAAAGAAGAAAAAGTGTTTGTTAACATCAAACAAATCCTAGTTCAATACATATGTTTAGATGAAAATAGAACTACATAGAAACATGTTGGAAGTGTAATACATACGTATATATCCAAGTGAATACCATATGACGTATGTCTAATACGAATTGGAAATCTGATTTGTTGCCCACTAGGCCACGCCAGATCAATTTATTTGTTTTATACTGATATATGATACGGAATTTTGAATTTTATATAAGTTGGATTGGCGACCACTTTAATTTTGCAATACACATGACTAGGGACATTTTGTTTGATGTATTATTTAAGTAATCGGTTGATTATTCACTGAAACTGTGAAAAAAGTGTATGTAATACATGATGTATTGGTGTATTTACCAAAGAGTACGTATAAGGCTTCTCAGGTGTGACCACATGTTATGTACACTGTGTGGTAGATCTTATTATATAACATTACTCAGAAATACTGTTTTACATTTGGTTTATAATTATAAATCTAAACGTAAGAGCAATATATATATATTTATTTATTTAGTATCAGAGGTTAAACGTACTTTATAACGATAATGGTGGCTAGGTTTACTGAAGTTAGAGGAACCTGTTTCGTGCCTTCAGTTATTTATAACAATAATAGTGACTAGGTTTACTGAGGTAAGAGAAACCTGTTTCGTGCCTTCAGTTATTTGTAAAAATAATGGTGGCTAGGTTTACTGAGGTAAGAGAAACCTGTTTCGTGCCTTCAGTTATTTGTAAAAATAACGGTGGCTAGGTTTACTGAGGTTAGAGGAATGTTTCGTGCCTTCAGTTATTTCGGATTAACTATTTCATTTAAAATTGTTTGATATTTCTGTTATAAAGAAATGAACAGAATGAGAGGCGAGAATGTTGAAAATTTATGGTTTGTGGATGGCATAGCTCAGCGCCCTCTACAATTTTACTGTATCTTATATAAATCTAATCTATTAGATGCGTTTCTTAAACATAAACAGCATGTGAAATAATCCTAAAATACATTTTGTGATTTATGTATTATACATAACGGTTCAAATACACGACGATGGCCTGTAAATACTAAAACTAGACCCTAAACTAATGACCCATAATTCAATATCAAAGCAACATACATACATAGGCTAGCATTAATACTTTGGCCAAGTATAAAATGTGGATAACTTGATCTAACTTGGATTATGCAACGTCACAAAATTAAAACTATAATTTAGAATGTATTGATTCCCAGTTGGGTGCCCTCGCTATGAACGACACTTTTGGTCATAATCCAAATATCACCTCACGAAATTCGGCCAGAGAAGAAAACATAGATTATTTTAAATACTTATACAATGCTAACAACACAAAACAATCAACATTAAACAAAGTGCAGACAGAGTAACTTTTCTATCTGAAGAAAATTACAATGAATGGTCTTGTGGTGTCTTGAATATATGTACAAATAACGTTTTTAGAAAGAACTTAACTCAGGAGAATAACCCACGCAATGCGCCAGACTTAGAACTTTTTGATCTGTTTCTTACGGGTTTTTTAACGTTACGCCAACATCGTGGACATAAGAGAGGAGAAGCATAATAGAAAAAAACATAGAAATATAATAGAAAACTACATTATTTTTAGCTTTATACCGAGAGTTCGAAACAGGAGTTCCCCAACTGTGGGGTCGTAACAAGTTTATTCAACAAGAACAGGTTCTCTGTATCTGTAAATTAAAACCCATTTTAAAACCCCTTCTGTACATGTCCATTGAGTTACACTCCAAATTTAAATAAATCACTTTAATATGAACTTATTTTAATGAAGTACTATTATCAAGTAAGTTATAACACTAGTAACTGATTCATCGTGAGAAAACCGGAGTTTAATAATGATGACGTTTAACAAAACATTTTATTTATAAGATTTTAACGTTTCGGAACAACTTATTCCATGATTAGAGAAAACTGACAGTTGTGTTACAGTGATGTTTGCTACCATGATTATAATACTATATAACATAATCATAAGTTTATTTAGTTATTAGGAAAAGAGAAAATGGATAAATAAAACATTGTATGTATATATTACACTGTGGCTGAGTTACGTGTGAAAATTTAAGAATAATTTTAAGTCTAAAGAACTTTGTGAATCATTAAGGGTCAGGCGGTCTTTAGATATGAATAGACTTATTTAATGTAAAGGTTAAGGTCTGAAGATCCTATGGTGATGATAGATAAACTGTTAAATGAAATATTGCGACCTGTGTTTTCAGAATGTGTACGAATGGTTGAGTGGCTGGGTTTAAGTAGTGGATGGTTGGTTCTGTTATATACTCCTAAATGTCCACAGACACTAGTTTTTAAGTGGCGTTTAGTTTTGCCAATGTACGTGATCTTACAGTCGCTACTCGTTCATTTATACATGAACCTTGAATGTATAGGTTTAGGTACTTGATCTTTGTACTGAAATAGGTGTTTGATACGGAGGCTAGGTCTGTATAGTATTGTACTGAAATAAGTGTTTGATACGGAGGTTAGGTCTGTATATTATTGTACTGAAATAGATGTTTGATACGGAGGTTAGTTCTGTATTTTATTCTAAACTGAATTTGAGGGTAGAAGGTTGTGTCAGAGACGATAGTTTGTTTTTTTTTAATTAAAGGAAGGGAGATGATAAGGGAACCTTTGGGGACGGTGTGAAGATTGGCTGATGCTTGAAATTTGTTGTTTGGGAAACTTCGTATAATATTCTTTATAAAATTAATCGGATAACCGTTGTTTAAGATGTATTTATGTACAAGACAATTTGTTCGTGTGAAATAAAATAATTATAAGAAATTATCTTTAACAATGACGTAATTTTTGTTTCTTAATTTTAGAAGGAAAGATTTGAAACAGATTTAAAACTGCACATTTCGCTTTCACGTGATCCGCTTGCTGTTACAAGTATAAACTTTACGAGCCGTTACGTATGATACTGTAATAAGAGAACAAGAACTGCTGGCATACAAGGTTAAATTGAGGTTCCACCTGTCTTTCAGTAGCGTATGGAAACTTTTCAATAATTTCTAAATGAGTTTTGGATTCAAATATTTCTAAACTTATGGTAGGTCGTGCACACATGCAAAGTGAAATAAAGCTATGTTTTTAAATGACAGTTTGAAGTTGAATAACATGCTTACAACCAATAAAGAGGAAAGATTTCTCACTATTCAGTTAGAGCCTAAAAATCGTTCTACCGATGTATGAATTTGAATCATGTGATAGAAAACAAAGCTTATTCCACTGTTCTCTTAAAGCGTACCTTATGTTCAACAAGTGTTTCTCTTCGTATGTATACTAGTTGCTAAACTGTTAGATTGCATTTATATTTATATTTTGATTATATATTTATTATTCTCCAGCATAAAAAATTATTCGGAAAGAACTTCTTATGTTTCTCTTCTAATTTATTACGTTTTAACAAGCAAAGATGCTACATGTTCAAAACAGAAAAAAACAAAACAAAAATACTCTTAATAAAGAGGAGAAGGTGTCACATTTAACATATATCATCCTACAGTATTTCACCCTTGGTATAAAGTGGAGTATCAACTTACGGTACTTCTCCCATGGTATAAACTGAGGTATTAACCTATGGTACTTTGCCTTTACTATAAAGTATAAACTGAGGTATCAACTTACGGTACCTCGCTCTTAGTATAAAGTAGACCTGCAGGGCTTGAAAGTCTGTTACAAAATGACTTTAATTTTACAGCATAAGATACGCACCGGTATATGAATGTCTCACGTGCAGATGGCTCTTATTACGTTAATACACGTAATATCATTATATTAATGTTTTGTGTTTCCTGTGATGCTTGGGACTCCCTGATAGGTATACGTTAATAGATTTCAAGTGAAATCCGGTGCAACATACAGTACACACACACACCCGTAGCTCAGCCGTAAGCTTCAGGTCTCATATTGCTAAAATTTAGGGCTTTATCACCAGAACGGCACATCAAAAACAACCAATCGTGAGGCTTCGTGTTTCACAACAAACAAAACGGGCGATCGTTTCAATTATTATAATAATCTATAAAATGAAACACTACGTTGTTGGCACTCTAATGAAAGTAAAACACATACATTTATCACAAAACTCTCTTAACTCAACGTTGAATACAATAGAAATGGTTGTTGTTACGCGAAATGATCGACGTTACGCTTCTGTTTATAAGAACAAATCCATTCTACAATAAAATGCGTTAGTAACTTTCTTCTTCTCTGTTCTTTAAATTAATCATAACATCATTTCTTTGATACTTTTTGACAGAGATTAATTGTTCACTTAACAATCTCCTGAAAAGAACGTAATCCGAAACGATCAAAACAATACAAATGTTGTTACTATGCAGTTTTTCTTCTTTTTCAACGCGCAGTAAAACAAATTTTCCTTAAACCTATATTTTCCACTACCTTATATTAATATTATTTACTTAATAGTCTGCATGAACGAGGCACTTCCTTTCTCAGTGGTGGCCGGGCAGGTGGATAAGGCACTCGACTCGCAATCTGAGAGTATCGAGTTCAAATTCCTGTCACTCAAACATGCTCGCCCATTTATCTGTAGGGGCGTTATAAACTCACGGTCAGTGTAGCTGTTCGTTGGTGAAAGAGTAATCGAAGAGTTGGCGATGGGTGCGATGACTAGCTGCCTTCTCTCCAGTCTTACTCTGCTAAATTAGCGCAGATAGTCCTCGTGTAATTTTTCGAGAAATTCCAAAACAAATTTATGACTAAAGTAAGACCTCGATCCCCAAAGATCCCTTGGTGTGCTAATTTAGCGTGTGCTATCTCATAGTAAAGCCACATCTGGCTATCTGCTGACTCCACTGACAAGAATCGAACCGCTGATTGTAGCGTTGTAAATCCGTAATTTTACCGCTCTACCAGCAGAGGACGTTAATTTACCGTTTGTAAAGTTCACCTGAATGTTGCCCCCACCCTGTTATATCTGCAGACTTGTACTACTAGAAACAGGGTTTTAATATCAGTGATGACGAGGAAACCAACTTGTAAAGAAAAATATATACCTAAAGACGACTGGTTTAGTCGAAACGTTGTTCGCTCCTCTACTTAAAAAATTTCTCAAACCAAACGAGCCGTTTTTACACATATATATAGTGTTTCAATATCCGTAGTGAGGAAAGCACAGAAAGACCATTGTGTAGCTTTGTGCTTAATAACAACAACAACAAGTGAATATTTAGTTTCACTGAGAAAGGATTGGTTTTGGTTTGGTTTGAATTTCGCGCAAAGCTACTGGAGGACTACCTGCGCTCGCCATCCCTACTTTAACAGTGTAAGATTGGAGGGAAGGCAACTAGTCACCACCCCCGCTAACTCTTGGGATACTCTTTTACCAACGAATAGTAGGATTTACCTTGAGTTTATAACGCCCCCACAGATGAATGGGCGAGTATGTTTGAATGACAGGAATCAGAACTCGAGACTCTCAGACTGCGACACGAGCGTCCTAAACACCTGATCATTCAGAAGTGTGTGTAACTGACAGTTGTAAAGTGAAACGTTGAATATCCAGTTAAAACAAACTTAGTTCAAAAAGACTGTCACACCAAAAATGCTCGCCCTTTCAACCGTGGGAGCGTTATTATTTAATCCCACATTTCGTTGGTAAAAGAGTAGCTCAAGAGCTAGCGGTGGGTGGTTATGACTAGCTGCCTTCCCTCTGGCCTTACACTCTTAAATTAATTACGGCTAGCGCAGATAGCCCTCATGTAGCTTTAAGTGAATTTCAGAAACAAACAATAAGATTTTTTGCTTCCATTATTAAAATGTTTAAATATACATCACAGAAATTATCTAAAAATCTAATTTTGAATATTTCGCGCTGATATGAACTAGTCTGACAGGGTGATTTTTTTATTCACTTGGTTTCAGACAATCAACAGTGAGAAGCAAATTCCAACTTAAGCATCTAAAAAGTAATGTTAACGTAAGTAATAACTTCTTGGTTTATGTTTTGCTGTCAACTTACTGTAAAGCTAAGTTGATTTAGATTTAGTTTCTATGAATTATCTTGGTAAGTTCTACAGTGATGGTCAAACGTTATTTAAAATAAATAAAATTTTGTCGTTTTATTATGAGAATTAGTTTGTTTTGAATTCCGCACCGAGCTACTCCAGGGCTATCTGCGCTAGCCATCCCTAATTTAGCAGTATAAGACCAGAGGGAACGCAGCTAGTCATCACTACTCACTGCTAACTCTTGGGCTACTCATTTACCAACGAATAGTGGGATTGAACGTCACAGTATAACGCTCCCAAAACTGAAAAGGCGAGCATGTTTGGTGTAACGGGGATTCGAACCCATCACCCTCGGATTCAAGTCGAGTGCCTTAACTACCAGACCATACCGGGCTTATTATGAGGATACATTGACCATCTGTGAGAAATCACAGTAAAAATATAGTTAATATTATTTTACCTACTTATGATTAACTTAATAAAGCACAACCAGTATAATGTCCGTTATTTACCTATATATATATATATATATATAAATTATATTTTACGTAACGATTAACTTCATTGAGTAGAAATTATAAATAATTCTTAAAAACAGGGTAAAATGAAAAAAAAAAAATAATATTTTATCACACAATAAAACTAAAAGTATTTAACATATAATATGAAAATATGCTAATTTGTTATCTTGTTTATGGATCTTTATGTAGTTGAGCACAGAACTATTCAATGGGGTATCTGTATTATGCGTACCATGTGTGTTAAAACCTGGTTTTAGATATATAAGCCTTCTGACTTACCAGTGAGACAGTGGGGGCTTTATTATTACTATTACAGTATAAAACTTGACAATTTGTGACATCCTTAATTAAAATAAGAACCTTGGTCCCGCTCCTGTTGGTTAATAAATTTGTTTTGATTTCAGTCATGGATCTTGCATAAGAAAATATTCCAATGTTTAAATAAATTAATATGTTCGTATTACATCTCAGTCTAACTAAAATAACCTTAAAATTTGAATAAGGTTTGTCATATCTATCAGGAATTTGGTTAAGGCCTAGCATCCAACCTTCTGATCTCCATTTTCTCTGGTCAACCAGAACTTCTCAATACTGAGGAAGTTACTCTCGATTCAAAGGCTCTTTGAAGGTTGTCGGTGGTAATGTAACAGCCATGATTAACCATTTAGACAGGACCTCACGAGAGAACAGATCAGCTGTTCTCAGCCATTTCTGGCTTCTCAAGACTAGGTACAGACAACAAGATTTTCTTAACCTGGTGTCTGATCAGCAAGACGGTGGCGACTCTCTCAGGACAGTAAGTGACGTCTTCAGCTACACAATAAACCATTTTTCTCTGTCCACAGAGGAGAATTGAATCCCGGTTTAGAGAGCTGTAAATTGATAAACGTATTACTGATCCACTGAGATATTGTTTAGCTTTGAAATTCAACTGATTTCACTTATAATTCAACAGCTTTCTTAGTCCTTTCCAATATATCAACACGACCAAAGTAACCAGAACGATCTATACAGATGAGCTCATAACGAGATTTCCATTTCAGTTGCTAAAGTAACATTACTCGATCCTTGTTTTATATTTTAAAGATATAGATGTCATTGATTTTTTCCACATATCCTATGTGTTGCTAATTCCTATTAGGGTGTTAATAGAAACGTCCTTTTAAGGTTATTAGTAACAGTAAACTCTAAAAGCACTTAAGAGAGGAAACGTGAGTAAAATGAAATTTCGGTAGGATATTTACTTCTTTAGTTTGTTTTGAATTTCGCACAAACCTACAAGAGGGCTATTTGCATTAACCGTCCCCAATTTAGCAGCGTGAGAATAGAGGGAAAGCAGCTAGCCATCATTACCCACCGCCAAATCTTGGGCTACTCTTTTATTAATGAATAGTGGCATTGGCCGTCACATTATAACGCTCCGACGGCTGTAAAGGTGAGAACTTTCGGTGGAATGTGGATTAGAACACGAAATCCTCAAAGTGCGAGTCACACGCTCTAACCATCTGGTTATGCCGGGCTGGACAATCACTTGCCAACAATCATTCAGTCCTGGAACACCACCTACCTATTTCTCTCTTAACTATTCTTTGCAGTTTCTCATTGCCTGGTAGAAATAGAGATTCGTATCCTGTCGTCGTACACAGTCGTTTATATCATGTGTGAATTATCAAAATACAAATTAGACACTTCTAGTTAGCCACGGTGGGCGTTACCCTAATGTAGCTAACAGAAAACAAAACTTTAGTTTGGTGTCTTCAAAGCGTGTCCACCTGGTGTTGTATTAAAGAACAAGACATATAAAATGCGTTAGATTGATTATAAATGACGTTACATAACCACATAACAATCTGTACGAAAGTATTGATGATGTGTAGTTGTTGTTACATGTAACTTATAAATGTTTTAGAACTGACAATAAGGTACTAATGACGTACGTTAGTTGTCGTTACATGTCAGTTATAAAAGTGAATTTGTGGCACAAGGCATCAGTTGTATAGATTAGCTGTTGTTACACGTTAGTGTGTGACACAATGCACCAATGGTGTAAATTAGCTGTCGTTACACATTATATTTTCACACAAGGCACCAATAGTATAGATTAGGTGTCGTTACATGTCAGTGTGTGACACAAGGCACCAGTATTATAGATTAACTGTCGTTACATGTCAGTTTGTGACACAAGGCACCAGTGGTGCTATATTTAATTGTTAGCCGAAGGTTTTTGGACATTTGTTTATTAAAACTCTCGTAAAATGTGGTCTACTTTATTTAATGAGTGAAAAACTTTTCAAGTTACCCTTAAAAAAAAGTTATCCTTTGAGGCATTATAGGATACCTCTGGAAGGTAAGCTTTGAGCTGCAAAGGTGTTGTTTATCTGGGAATCAATAATCATATTAACGGGGAAGGGGACAACTCTATGACAGTAAAGTTCGGGGGTCATTGTCAGCGTTAGGCATATCACAGATAGCCAGTTACACACTTTTGCGCTGAACAACAAACATTCTAACACATTCATTTCCCTTTTATGGTTTCTTTGATTCTCTATTAATAAATGTGTATTTTGATAAATATGATAATATGTGTGTGTGTTTACAGTAACGGTAAAGAACATAAACATAACAAAACTAGTTAGTTTTTTACTAGTTCTTAGAGAGGGTTTGACTTTAACTCGCTTTCTGAAGTTTTAAAACAATGTTGGTTTGGGTACAAATTTAAAAATAGTTTTCATCTGCAAATCTTGATCAAAAGGTTTGTGAAAACTGGTCTTTAAGTCCTCAGTTCCTATACTTAGTTGGCATGTTCCGTCTGAACAATTTATTGGAAATAATAAATGGAACTAGTGTATAATACTCAAGAGAATGTAAAGAGAGAGTAGGCGGGCCTCACCTACTTACAAGCGAAAAAAAAATGTTATTACATGATGAACAAATATCAAATTAACGGACAACTTAATATCATTCAGTTGTTAATAAACATTAATAGATATATATATGTATATATATATATCACAACGTTTTCACCCACATTTAACGAATTCCTTGTTTGTTTCAATTTCGAAACAGTATGTCCCCCTAGTGGTTCATTGGTAAGACTAACTTTGGATTGTAATCGAATAACTGTCTCTAGTGGCTAAGCAGTATGTTTGAAAACTTATACTTCTGAAGTTTATAGTTCGATTATTGCGTCAGGGAGGGGGCGTATCACAAACAACTCATTGGGCATCTTTGCGCTTACGTCAGAACATTTAAAACATGTAAATAGCACGCATTGCTCTCTGTTGGCTAACATGCACATTCATGAAAACGAATGAATATTAGTATACTTTTATATTAGTTTTTAACACTTCAACAACAATATAGTAATTCTGTACGTTATTGTCAATGAATAAAAAGGGCTATTTTAGACATGTTATCACACTCTTAGGTTATACTGGTGAATTAAAACAACTAAGCAGAGGTTCTTAGTGCTAACATGTATTAGTTTACCTTCATTTCCCAGCATGGCCAAGCGTGTTAAGGCGTTCGACCCGTAATCCGAGGGTCGCGGGTTCGCATCCTCGTCGAGCCAAACATGCTCGCCCTTTCAGCCGTAGGGGCGTTATAAAGTGACGATCAATCCCACTATACGTTGGTAAAAGAGTAGCCCAAGAGTTGGCGGCGGGTGGTGATGAGTAGCTGCTTTCCGTCTAGTCTTACGCTTCTTAATTAGGGACGGCTAGCGGAGATAGCCCTCGAGTAGCTTTGCGCGAAATTCAAAAATAAAACAAACAAAACTTATCAATAACCTCAGGAAGCTGGAATATTATTTTCATAACATCCTTTACTGGATCACGTAAATACGAGTTCATCCTGTTAGGCTCTGGTGGTATGTTTGTATTTAAGCACAAAGCTACAAGATGAGCTATCTGTGCTCTGCCCACCACAGGTATCAAAATTTGGATTCTAGCGTTTAATTCTGCAGACATACAGCTGTGCCACTGGGAGAGGCTTTGTTATGGTCTTAAAAGTTACTTGGTCGCAACTGCTTCGATTTTACTATCCTAGTTTGTAGCAACACTGAAGCTAGTTGGTTGTTTCTGAAATTCACCCAAAGCTACAAAAGAGTTGTTTTGAGTTAACGATCGCTAATTATGAAATGACAGACTAGAAAGATTGCGCTTCCCAGTTGGTGATTCTGAAGGTACGACTTAGATAGACCATTGTATGGCTTTCTGTTTAATAGCAAAAAAAACCAAAAATAAACTATGCAACTAAATTTAAGGCACCCATTGTTAACTCTTAGGTTCTTGTGCCAATTTAATAGAAGCTATATATATATAATTTTTAATTTGAAATTGTAAGTATTGAATTAGCGAATAAAATAAAAGTTATAAGTGCGATATTTTTCACAAGAGGGAACTACAATCAGAGTACAAATTAGCTGAGGAACTTTGAGTTTTAATTCATAAATCGCAGATTTCGAATATGTCAAACTTTTCAAAAACTAATATGCTAATAAAATCGAAAACTTTAATTTTTTCTACACCTTGAAGGAACGTACGGCATATTTGATACTCGGTTTCCTAATATAACGCTTATTCTAAACTCCAATTTCCAGTGATATAGCAACAAGTCTGAAAACTTATAACGCTAAAAACTAGCATGCTCGAAATAAACGTTTGCCGAAGGCTGGCTGGAATGTTATTCCAAATGGTGAAGATAGCTTCACAAGGATCATGCACTGTTTGGAATTGACGTTCATTTCTATAGACTTCCCTTGCCATCCACTCCCAAAGATTTTCAATGGGGTTCAGTTTGGGTGAACGCGCTGGATGGTCCAAAAGAATCACGTTATTCGCCATGAAAAAGTCCTTTGTCCTGCAAGCATTGTGGATTGCAGCATTGTCCTGCTGAAAGATCCAGTCATTCCCACACAAGCGAGGGCCTTCAGTCAATTAGGATGCTCTCTCCAACATGCCAGTATAGCCAGCTGCTGTTTGACGCCCCTGTATAACCTGAAGCTCCATTGTTCCACAGAAAAAGAAAGCACCCCAGATCGTGGTGAAACCTTCTCCATTGTGTCGTGTAGAAAATGTCTCCGGTGGGATATTCTTATCGTGCCAGTAACGTTGGAAGCCATCTGGACCACCCAAGTTAGTTGTTTCTTATCAGAGAACAAAACCTTCTTCCACTTGTCTATGTCCCATGTTTGATGCTTCTTAGCAAAGTTTAACCGATCTGTTTCGTGGTGTGTAAGGAGGCGTGGCCTTTAAAGACGTTTACGGTTTTTAAAGCCTTTCTCTCGCAGATACCGTCTTATTATTCTTTAGCTGCATTCTGCGTCCGTAAGAGCCTTAATCTGGTTGGACGATCAGTTGGTGTCTTGCAGGACAACCCGTCGAATCCTCCTGCTCAACGCCGGCGAAATTCTCTTGGGCCGACCACTTGAAATTCTCGTTCTGTATCTCTTAGGGTTTTTTAAGAAATTTACAACAGTAGTTTTACTACGCCCAATCTCACCAGCGATGGCACGTTGAGAGAGACCTTGCTTTTGCAGCTCGACAATTCTGTCATGTTCAAACTCTCTCAACTTTTTAGTCTTTGCCATGTTTTTACCCAAGGAGATGTCAGTGGGAGATGTCGACAACGCTAATGCTTGAACACAAATGACTAAATTTTGTTACGTGTTTACTGATTAACGTTTCGTTTCAGTATGGTCTTACACTTTTGACCAGCTAGTATTTGGGCTAATTCCATAGTGTTCAAAAATTCCCTATTAAATGCTAAAGTTTTTTATTTTTATTTTCCCTTTTATTATTTTCATCTTTCAAAGCTCAACTAAAATAAATGGCTGATTCTAACAACGCAAAATGCATATTTTTCTTTATGTTCATTGGCCTTAAGATTTTGGACAGCAGTGTATATATAGTTTGAGCGGCACATGTATCGAAACCAAATTTTACGAGGTACACACGTACTTCGAAAGTGTAGGTTTGCGATAAACAGATGTTTTCATAACATTTTCTCTGCATTTGTTGCAATTTAAAAATTGAAAAAAACAATCTAAACGGAGCTGTAAAATGTATAAATAATTACGCTAAAACTACATGAGTAAGCAATACTTTGTTACATATTTTAGAATGTCCTTCAATATATTTAAATTTATTTTTATTTCTTTTATATTTAAATGTAAAGTTACACACAAGTCTATCTGAGCTATGCTCA
Organism: Tachypleus tridentatus; assembly: GCF_004210375.1. Taxonomy (NCBI): domain Eukaryota; kingdom Metazoa; phylum Arthropoda; class Merostomata; order Xiphosura; family Limulidae; genus Tachypleus; species Tachypleus tridentatus. The sequence continues at coordinate 264,940,489 of NC_134837.1, read as the reverse complement.
TTGCAGGCACTGAAACCCAATCTTTAATGTTTTAAATACCCAAGCACACAGTTTACCCATCAGGAATGGATATGTTAGTTAACAATAACCAACAATAGTATGGTAACCAACGGCTGTATACTCGTTAAAGATAACCAATACTTGTATGATATTTAAAAACGACGAACACTAATATGAGAGATAAAAAAGAAGTAGTGGTTCTTTGCAAACTGATGTTGTTGATAAACCAAATACTATTGTTTAAATCCATCAAACAAAGCAAAGTATAACTAGAAACTTTCAAATTTTCTACCATGAATACATCATGGGTTATTAATAGGTGGTTTGTTTACTGATTTTCTTCCGCAGATGTCTCCTTTAGTCGTCCCTAATTCTTGAAGCTACAGGATAAAGTGGGGGTGGCCGTTACATTTTTAACGCCTTAAAAGTAGAAATGGTAAACATGTGTGAAGATGGGTTTCAATCCAGTGATCTTTAGATTATGAAACAAGAACCTTAATCACTAGGTCATGTCAGGCGTCACTAACAACTATACATTTCCAGTAAAAAACGTGGAGTTTTGAATACAAGAAATCCGTTTAGCTGAGCATTTTATGTCTTAAAATTTGATTGATAAATAAAGGGAGACAAACAGAGACTTGTATAAATACATTAGATATTACACTTTATTACAATCAAACCATACAATTAGACTGATTAGTCAGAGAAACAAGTACAATGTAATGTATTTCGATTCATTTATCACTGTGTTCAAATGTTTAGAAACGTATTATTTATTAGCCAAACCTAGAACTTCTGAAAAGAAATATGGTAAACAATCACCTCAACTGATATATAAAACAACCTGGTATATAATACTACCGGTTATATGTTCCTTGTGTACTTTAGTAACGATGTAAAGTTAACAGTGTTGTTACTAATAGTACAGAGTGATATTCATCTTCTCTATATCATGAGATAAAACAGTTAAATCTGTTGGTTTATAAACAAATTAACATGTTTACAGTTCTTCCTCTTTGTTATAAAATTATCTAATCACTTGTTGAAAGCCATGACCAACTCAGAGTTAGCTGTACGTCTTGGAGTCTCGCGTCATTTATAAGTCTAAAGAAACCTATTATGGAAAAAGACTTAATGTTATTTTGTGTTATCTGTCTTTCTTTAATATGTCTAAAGCATCTAGAAGGAGGTGTATTCATGTCAGTCTCATGTTGATTATTTACTAATATGAATGTTTTCATTCACCATATCAAGCTGTGTTTACGGACAACATTACTATTTCCTGTTGTAGTGTGGCTCCCAGAAGAGAAAAGACAAATACCAAACGTGTAAAAAAATCAAAGTTGTGGTCATTGAAGGTTATTAAATGTGATAGGCTGGTCCAATCTTTTGTGATCCAATAGGGTCGTATGGTAAACACTTATAATGTAAGTGAAACTGACACTGATAACAACAGAAGTAGTTGATGCGCAAAAGACGTCTTAAGTTTCTTAGGCTATATTCTTTACATGGAGTCAATAACAGAGTAAATATCTTGTCGTGAATTTTGATGAAAGTAAAGTTTCAATTGTTCCTGTAAAACAGTAAGATACACATTACTACGAAGTAACCAATCTCAATTAACTTGGAAGAGAACACTACACCAAAAGGACGAAACAACCATTGGATCGCAAGTTCTGGCAAAAGAAAAGTTGTAGACATGTGGTCTTTTCAGCAGACAAAATGGAATTAATCAGAGGGTTCTTATAAATGGAGATCAGTTAAATTCAATTAATGAAACAAAACAAAAACTCAACATACTAAAAAACCAAATAAACACAGCCATAAAACTATGTTCACCAGATAAAATTAACGATGAATTAGACAAAATAAAACAATACTTCATCAACATCAACAAGTTTCCTTCACAAACAATATAAAACCTTATACGCACACACCTAGACAGAAAGCAAAATCAAATAACAAAAGTAAATATATCTCACGAATCACAAAACCATATATTGCTGCATACCATATATTCCCGACATCAGCAGAAAAATAACCAAGACTTGGCAAATCTGGTTACAATATATGTCATTACAGTTAATACCAAATTTATTCAAAAACCAGGCATAAAACTAAAATCTATGCTATGTAAAAACTACACTGACAAACACCACACCAACATTATTTATAAAATACAATGTGATAACTGCCACGACTTCTATATTAGAGAAAAAAGTAGTAAAATAGAAACCAGTTTCAAAGATCACAAAAAGTCACCTTCACACGTTTTCGAACACTGCAACTCAACTAAACACAACATAACCACAGAAAACTCTCAAATACTAAATAAAGAAAGAAACAAACGCAAAATTAAAGAAGCCTTACTTATACAACAACTCAAGCCCAAAATAAATCAATACAAAGGTACATCTTTATACCTATATTAATAAATATAATCAAACATCAAGCTCGCCCTCTACATTCCGACACTCAGTTACACAACCCCCTTCAAACATGTGGTCAGCTATTGGTCAGTTTCCTCTTTCTTTCTTTGTGAATCTGACGATAACCGAAGAAGGTCCAAAAGTTGTTCTCTCCTATACATAAAAGTTTTCTCAACACAAACCAGCTGTTTTTACATAAATAATTTACTTCGTGTATTGTTTGGTTTACATTTTGTTGAATGGTAAAAAATACATATACAACAATATTAGGGGCAGGTAACTATCACAGTGAATCAGCGAATAAAATACACTATTTGTATAACGTTATTGTTACTGACTTATCATACAAATCATAGGCAGTTGAGAACCGCGATTGGTTTAGTAATTAATTTTATGTTACTGCAGGATATTTCTACTTGTATCATCTTTATGGGAACAGATACCCTGTTACCTTAAAGGTGAAAACACGACAAAATAAACGTGTAGTGGAATTAAAATATTTATAAAATTATAAGGTTTTATATAGAAAGTTTAATAGCTTAAATATTTTGTTTTAAAAATGGCAGACATTTATAATAGTTTTGTAAAATGTTAACTTTTGTGAACCTAAAATAGTGTTTTCTTGGAACTGATATACAAATAAATATATAATAAACACAAACACTTGTTAGCATGCTGTTTGACAACCTTTATCTCTAGACATTAATGTTTATATAGTAGTGGACATAGTAACAATAGAACAAAATTTTACATCAAAAATAGAAATATCAAATTAAAATAATGAATTTTAAGTTCAGGAAAACTTATATCCATTTAACAAAACTGGAAAATCAGTTCATATAATTTCTTGTATCCTGAGACCGGTTATTTCCAGTTAGTATATTAACATTTAGATACTTTTCATGTTATGGTGATTATAAGAACACATAATTAAAAGCAAAGGAGAATATGTTATCTGTTAGTCACATTACATATGTCATCTCAGGCGTTAAAGAGGCCTCTCGTAAAACACTAGCAATATAGTTAATACGTCAAAAGATTTCTGTTGTATTAACCAGTCAGTGAGACCCCAGTAGTACTGCGGTATGTCTACGGACTCACACCACAAAATGCAAACTATAACATCGTACTTTAGACGAAACTTTGCATAAATCCAACCAAATGTAAAAGAGAAACAAAAACGGAAGAGATAAATAAAACCAAGTCACAAACAACAGACGATATCCTGAGGTATTCCGATGTTTGTTTCATCGAGTTCTCTATTTGTATTAACAAGTTCCTCTGTTAACGAATGAACAATTAAGCTGTTTCGATATATTTCACTGTAATTGTTTGTTTTGAATTTCGCGCAAAGCTACATGAGGGCTATCTGCGCTAGCCGCCCCTAATATAGCAGTGTAATTTGATAATGTAGGTCCGTAAACTTTTAGTTAAACCACCGAGAAACAAAGAGTGTAGTGTTCACTTACAGGAATAACATAATCAGCCTTATCTTTCTTCACTTCATGTGCTATACCTTTTGTTAAGACAGTGTAATATTATTTTATATGTATCTACAAAACTAGTTTAGAATGAACGAACTTTCTTCTACAAGTACTAAATAAACTTTTATTTTACAATTGAATAAACATCGCTTTTGGGAAAGTACAAAACCTCTAGCAATAGAAAAGTTAGATTGGCCTAAAACAACGAATTAAATTCCTACTAATACATTTTATTTTAAAATGAAGTCCATGTTTAAGAGAGTTGTCGTTATTTCAAACTATTAAATCTCATTTTTACAATTTTGCGAGAGGTAAAACTTATTAATATATTTTAATTTCAAATGTTACGTGCAAATTCTTTTTGCAAAACCCTAAAAAGCCATTTGTTTTGCTGATATAACATTCAAATTTAATGAATAGCAAATAAATTATTTTAACTAAACTTCTGTCCTCACCTTTAAATGAAATATTGTAAAATGAAACATCTCTTCCAGTTTCCTCCACAAATCATTGTGACATTTTTCATTCTTGTTCGTTTGTTTGTTCTTGACAAAAGGAAGTTTCTTTGTCCTCTGTGACATATGATTAGGTTTTACATAATATTTGTTAGATGGTTTTATGGAAATTTTTTCGTATACAATTTGAAAGAATGCTAAATATGTTTTATTAAGATATTAAAACATTGTCAACGTTAACGAGTTAGAATTTGGCTCTAAACAACCACAAATTGGAATAACGTCTATTAAAGAAGAATGTTGTAGCTGTAATAACACTTCCACATGAATGATAAAAAGTTCCTAACAGAACGTGATTCAATTTTTATTACTTAACCAAACATAAGATTTTTTCTTTGAAACCACAATAAATTATAATATGTCGCTCAGTGTTTCACATGTGTTTCTGTAATTCAAATCTATATAAACCAATAATCTACAACAATATTGTACATTGAAATTATGTAAATTTCCTTCATGTAATCAGGAGCTCGATTCCTCTCCTCAGCAGATATCCCGATGTGGCTTTGCTATAATAAAACACACACATACGCTCTCATGCAAAGAGCCTGAAGTTTTTCTGTAGTTCCCAGTAATGTGTGAAGCCAGTAAGGGAAAGTGAAATAAAATATTTTATTAAATAAAAATTATGACAATTAGTTGTTGTTTTACTTTAACACTTTAAATGTTAAAACATTATTGAAGTTGTTCTTACGTTTCTTCATATCTGAATATGGAAAAATACAGTTGCAGGAATAGTGCGTGTTACTGTTAGATTGTTTCGATTGCCAAATAGATATTTTTAAAACGTTATCGTTTAATTTCGAAAACTTTACAAGCAAAAAACATGAAACGCAGGTGTTTGTGATGTAGTGGTTATCACATCCGCCTTACACGCGGAAGGTCCCAGGTTCGATTCCTGGCAGGCACAGTTTTATTTCTTAAGCCATTCGTTTTCTTTCAATTCAGTTAGTGAGAACCTGGAACGAGAATTTCTTCATTATATCAGTGTCAGAGCGTGAGACGGCTGTGAGATATCACAGGATTTACCAAGTTTCCCCCAACACTTGTAACCACTTTCATAAATTCGTGTGACTGTTGTGTAATAAACCAAAACAGGAACGTTATTCGTTTTGAATATGATGCGTGCACTGCTGTGAAATTTGATGTGTTGAAACGGCCTTCGTGTAATCATGTCACGTTCGACGAAGTATCTGACCAGCAGTTTACAACACCTCTTAAATAGAATGAACTTTTCTTTATCTTAAACGCGTGAATAGTTTGAAACGTCGATTCACGCGATCTTATTTTAAGTAACGTACTTACCTGATTGTACAGGAAATAGTTAGAGATCACGACTCCGTCAGGGTGTGTTGAAAACAACTATTTATTCTGTGAAAACTAATCACACTAGATGTTTCGTTCTTTAACCTATTGTTTTAAATCCCGGTCAGAACTATTGGATGGCTATGTGTGCTATCATCTCAAACTTACCAGTGACGGAAAAGAGGAAAGGCAGTTCTTCAACATCATTCACCACAACATATTAGATGTACTTTATTTTTACCGAACGGTGGAATTGTCGATCACATCCTAACTTCTCCTACGTTTGATAATGCTCACTTTTTGATTTGAATTGGAAATACACGACTCATAGATAGCGACTCAAATATCCTATACACTATGTCTTGTCAGTCTAACGGAGAAAAGAAGCGTCCGCCTATAGACAACATTGTTTTCTTAAAAACTCCTTTTTCTGTTTTTCCTCTTTTGATGGTTTAGCGCGTTAAGGCGTACGCTTCGTAATCTGATGGTCGCGGTTCGCGCCCTAGTCGCGCCAAAATATGCTCGCCCCCCAGCCTTGGGGGCGTTATAATGTGACAGTCAATCCCACTATTCGTTGGTAAAAGAGTAGCCCAAGAGTTGGTGGTGGGTGGTGATGAAAAGCTGCCTTCCCTCTAGTCTTACACTGCTAAATTAGGGACGGCTAGCACAGATAGCCCTCGAGTTGCTTTGTGCGAAATTCCAAAAAACAAACAAACAATCCCCTTTTGATTGATTTCTTTATTTTTATAGAATTTCTTCACTTAGTAAACATGTTTTGCGACGCTTAATGTCTTCTTGTTATGATCGAATCTCCTGTTTTACGTACTTATTTAAAAATTGTATTTATTTCACTTGAATATAGTAAAAATTATATAGGTAAGAAGAAATTACCATACCATGACTACAGAATATTTATTATTCTGAAGTGTTTCCTGCTTCTAGGTGGAGCTGGTTCATGTAAACGTTTTTTTTTAAAACAAGATTTATTTGTTTTGGTAGTGACATTTTCAACGAGAAGAACAATTTTAGTTTTGCTTCTCCAGTCTATAGAACATACAGGACTCGATCAAATGAAAGCCTTTGATTGGGTGAACCATGACTATTTATTTCAACTTCTGGTGCGATTGGGTTTTAACTCGACTTTTGTTAATTGTGTTGAACTGTGTTATACTGATATTTCTAGCTTTATAAGTTTAATGGCTTTCTCACTGATAGGTTCTCCTTATCTCAGGGTATTCGTCAAGGCTTTTTGTTCTTAGTGTTGAACCGTTGAGAAATATGTTGGTTCATCATGTTCAGATTATCGGTATTGGGGGTGAGGGGTTCCTCAACACACCGTCCTTGTTTATCAACATGCTGACGACACTACACTGACTTTACAAGATTCCGAATTTGCCACATGTTTTGGATCTTTGTAGTATTTTTGGTCGGGCTTCGGGTGGTAGGATTAACTGGACAAAGAGTCAGGGTCTCTGGGTTGGGAGCTTGGCCTCTTCTGACGAGTATGTCCTAGGAGAGTTGAAAATCTTCCAGGATCCTAATCGGATTTTGGGTATTGTTTTTCATTCTCAACTCGATGTTATGCTGCAGCATACGTGGCAGGGAGTTTTGCGCAAAGTCTCTAGTATCCTGGTGTCCTGGCGATATCGTTCTCTTTCGCTTAAGGGTAAATCTATCGTGGTGATACCTTGGTGACGTCAGTTTTGTGGTATCCATTGTAAATCCTCCCACATCAGCTTGAGGCTCGGTTTCGTCAATGTGTATTAGATTTGGTGTGGCGGGGTGGTATTCACAAGGTGGCTTATTGGATCTTGACCAAGAATTTCTCTAGTGGGGGTATCAATTTGGTAGATATTCACGTTCGTAAAATTGCTTTTCGCTTGAAATTGCTGCAGATATGTTTGGATGGTTCTGGTCCGTCGCCTTTGTGGTAACTTCTTTTTGGGTTTTTCTATTGTTATGGTGAACTAACATTGGGATTTCGGGCTCTTCAATGCCAGATTTTACCGAGGTATGTGAAGGTCTTACTAATGTTTATTCAGGAAATGTTTCGTGCATGTAAGGTAGTATTTGGGGATAAACGGCTTCACCCTGTTCCTCTTTCATCACATGTTTTCGTAGAACCACTGTTTCTTAATCCTGTTCTTGTTGATGCTCGGTCCCACACGTTTTATTTTCCTGAATTTATTAAAGCAGGATTGGTCCTTGTGCGACACTTATTGTACGAGTTGCTCCCAGGATTTCTCCCTGTGGAGGTGGTGGTTGAAATGTGTACTGATGTCGATATTTCGTTGAATGTCAATACCATTGTTTCACATCTCACTTTCTTGACTGATGCATTGCCTGAAGATTGGCTGTAGCTCACGTTTACTCAGCCAGCTACATTGTCCTCGACAATTTAGGGGATTAACTCTGAAGCAGTTGTTTGTTATTTGAATTGTTCACTTGCTCATTGTGTCTCTGCTCCATCCTTCAGACGATTGGACACTTATTCGCGAATCTACCTTTTCATCATTTGTGGGTTTTGATGTCTGTACCGTGCGTTATTTGTTATGGTTGCGAGCGGTGACTACTAATGTTAAGTTGGTTCATATGGACAGGCATCCCACAGGGTTGTGCACTTTTTGTTCACTGACGCAGGAAACCATTGGCTATCTGTTTGTCATGTGTTCTTCTGTCCAGCCCATGTGATCCTTTGTGTATGCTTCACTAGAATTTCATTTTGGATGCCCTATCTCCAACTGCGTTTGGAGGAGATGCCAGTTAGTGAGATCTCATCCTCTCCTACCTGGCCAGTGTTTGAATATTTTTCGCTTATTAACTAGTTTTGCATAACTTGTTATCCAATCTGCAAGGTCTGTTCAGTTAGCACGCAATTCCAAGCTTCATTTAATTTCGTTCTATAAAGTGCGTTTTCGCAAACATATTCATTTACATTATCATCGATGTGTGTTACATGACTCATTAAGTGTCTTTTATTCTTTGTGTCACAATAACGGAAGGATCGTTACAAAGCGGGTACACTTTATCAGTGCTTTGTTAAGATAAAATGTGTTCTTTCTTACAATTGAGTTTTCTTTTTTATCACAAGTGCAAGTTCCGTTGTTTTCTTTGTTCTATTAATGTTTTCTGGTGTATTTTGAATTAGATACTTACCGCTAACTATTACTTTTTTATATTTTCTAACACATTTTATACCTTTTGTTGTAATTTTTAGCAAGTTGGCATCTTGCAATGTTTTCTTTCTAAATGCTAATTATTTAACTAGTGTTTTATTTGATGTACATTTGGTTATACCATCTCTTTGAGATGGGATGAGTTAAGAAAAAAAATCATTTGACTAATCAGTGATGACTAGAAAACCCACTTGTAGAGAAATATATATGTAAAAACGGCTCGTTTGGGTTGAAAAAATATTTTACGTGGAGGAGCAAACAACGTTTCGACCTTCTTCGGTCATCGTCAGGGTTTTACATAGATAACATCCGACTAACACACGGAAAGTCCCAGGTTCGATCCATGGCAGGCACATTCTTATTTTTGAAATTATTTGTTTTCTTTTTATTCAGTTGGTAAGAGCGTGAAACGAGATTCTGTTCATAATATCAGTGTCAAAGCGTGAGACGACTGTGAGATATCACACGATTTAACGAGTTTCCCCAATATTTGTAACCACCTTCAGAAATTCGTGTGACTGTAGTTTAATAAACCAAAAAAAGGTTCATTAGTATTTAATACAATGCATACACTACCTCGATACTTGGTGTGCTCTAAAGATATTCGCGTATCATGGTACGTTTGACGAACTATCTGATATGTAGTTTTTAATCGTGTTTCGATAGAGAGGGTTTCTGAACTATTTGTTTTTAAATGCGTGAATAGGTTTAATCGTCGTTACACGGACCTTGTTTGAGGTCAGGATAATGTCCTCACCTGGTTGTTTAGGAAATGTTTAGAGATCACGACCTCGTCAGTGTTTATTGAGAATAACCAGTCATGCTGTATCAACTAATCACATGAGATAAATATAGGATGTATCTTTCTTTCACCTGTACTTGTTTCTTTGAAATTGCTTTCAGAACTACTAGTTTGCAAGATGCGTTATCATCTCCAACTTAAAAGTGATGGATATGAACAAAGGCAACTATTCAACATCATTCACCACTAACTATTTGATCTTCTTTATTTTTTACCTAACGGTGGAATGGCCAATCATATCATAACTCTCCCCACGTCTGAGAAGGCTTATATTTTCGTTTATTTGAATTGGAAATAAACGGCCTACAGATAGCGAATAAAATGTCCTTACAAACAGGATATGAAAGTCTAACGCGGTAAAACAGCGACCGCCTCTAAACAACATTTTCTTAAAGATTCTTTTTTGTGTTTATCTTTGTTGTGATTTCTTTACTTTTATAAAATTTCTTCAGTTAGTAAAGTTGGTTTGTGATGCTTCATAACTTGTTGTCATGATCGAATCTTCTATATGACGTACAAAAAAGCTAAGCATACAAAAATCAATAAAACCATTTAACAGAATGTCCGAAGAACCTGTACATCACGTGACATCAAAGAGGTAATAAACAGTTACGAGCACGAGATGCAAGTTATGTAAAAAACAACTTTTTAAATTAATTATAAATTATTATTTCTTCTTATTACATTTTATTTGTTTATTTTACATTTTAATTTCAAAATAGTAATTACGAAACGCTAACTTATAAAATATTCATTTCGCTTAATTATTTAGTGATTTAAATAACTCAAGTATCGGTTGGAGACACTCTGATCAGTGGTTCAACTTCGGGACGACAATAAATATCTATAATAGCTCTGCTATGCGGTATTTCCTTTGTAATTTGAATTTCAGTTAAGCTAAAACTTAAAGTATTATAAACGCTTTAAACACTTATATTATGTCTAAATATGTCACACATAGATAATTAAACACGAACTACTGATGTTTTAAAGATCCAGATCTCTATATCTCTTCTCTTTAAAGTCATTTGAAAGTAAAGATAGTGAATAGTTCGTTGTTTGTTTTTCACAAACAATAAAAGCCTCTTTGAAGCTGTGAAAAATAATTCTGTTATCTTAGACACTTAAAGAATAGAACAGTATATGAAAACCTTGTTCGTGAAAAGACCTAATTTATATCTATAAATAAAGAACTATTACTAGACACCATTGATACTTATGTTGATAAAGTGAAGCAATATTTTCGTATTTAAACGAAGTTTTAACCCTTATGTTTAACGAATAAAGAGAAGAATACAATTGTTATGGAATGTTTGTGTCATACGTTTGTATAACAGAACAATGGGTGTTTGAACATAGTTTTCACTAGTTTTATCTTATTAGACCAGAGGGAAAGTAGCTAGTGAACAGTACCGACCGACACTCTTGATCTGCTCTGATCTTACACTGCTAAATTAGGTACGGCTAGCAAAGATAGCCCTCGTGTAGTTTTGCGCGAAATTCAAAACAAACCAAACCAATCAAAATTTGAGACCTGAGAAAGGCAGTGATTTTGGAAAGTTAAGTTCGATACAGAAATATAAGAAAACTTCGTTAATTTAAATGTTTGTTTATTCAAGTTAGATAGTCTACTCTTTAAAGAAACTGAGCCAAAAAATTAATGGAGATAAGTCGCTATTCATAGAAGAAATATATCTAGTTGGTTAGTCTACCCATCCTAGAAAGTATGGTAATGTCTACCCTATTATTAGAGAAGAGAAGTGGTTTTGTGTGCCAAAGAAATGGACAACTTGTTATGCCACAGCGAAATCAGTTTACTTTCAACAAATCAGATCTTATACAAAAATATATGATATATATTCTTCATGTCGAGGTCTCAGTACTAAATAGTGTGGCTCACTGCCTCTCTAATAACGCATGAATGTCTGAGCTCGAATTTCACTATCAGCTATATTTAGTTTGACAACTGCTATCAAAGAAGTAGTACTGGTCCTAATAAGGTTATTGAACGAATTAAACCAAGGTTGATAATTACATGTGGTTTACTGAAATGCTTAAATAACAAGTTCTTCAAGAAAAAAACGCGAACGAAGCGCCACCGTTAGTTTAAAGTTTTTGAATTACGCACAGATCGACTTGAAGACTGAACGAAAGTATTTTTGTTTATTTTATAAATTACTGAGACAGTAAAATTTATAGTTTGAATATAAACAGGAAGATGGACACATAACTACTGAGAGATTACTGAAGAGAAAGAAATCTCTGCATAGTTGAGTTTAATATTATTATTTTAAATGGTGAGCAAACAACCTCTATCTGTCAGTCACACTTGGCCACGTCCGACCTTTCATTTGTAGAGATTTAGTTTGTTTACAGCTTCGCGCAAAGCTACACAAGAGCTATCTCCGCTAGCCGTCCCTTATTTAGCAGTGTAAGACAAAAGGGCAAGCAGTTAGTCATCACCACTAACAGCCAACTCTTAAGCTTTCCTTTAACCAACGAATAATGTGATTGACCTAACTTTATAACGCCTTCACTGTTGAAAAGGCGAGCATTTTCGGTGTGACCGAGATACGAACACGTATTTGAAGAGGAAACCGAAGAAATGAATACCGTCAAACAACAAAATGAGTTTAGAATTAATTATTACACTAAGGCAATTACCATCGCTCATGAAGAATTTTTTTTTACCCTAACATTAATTATCTATCAAGTTTAATGGCCATTAATATATATATATATAGACTATATACACGTAATTAATGTATTTGGTTTAATTTTCAACATGTTAAAAGTGATGGAGCTGATGTATTACGATTCTTGTTTCACCATATCGGACAGTTTATCCATAGTGGAGAGAGAAGAAGAGCTTTTATTGTGTGTGAAAAGTATGGAAATGTTTTAGTTTATTTGATGTAGTTGGTCAGAAAAGTATGGAAATGTTTTAGATTATTTGATGTAGTTGGTCAGTCTACCAATCTTGGAAAGTATGGTAATGTTTTAGTTTATTTTTTAGTTGGTCAGTCTAGTATGGTAATGTTTTAGTTTTGGCCAGTCTACCAATCTTGAAAAGTATGGTAATGTTTTAGTTTATTTGATGTAGATTGTCAGTCTACCCATCTTGGAAAGTATGGTAATGTTTTAGTTTATTTGATGTAGTTGGTCAGTCTACCAATCTTGGAAAGTATGGTAATGTTTTAGTTTATTTGATGTAGTTGGTCAGTCTACCAATCTTGAAAAGTATGGTAATGTTTTAGTTTATTTGATGTAGTTGGCCAGTATACCCATCTTGGAAAGTATGGTAATGTTTTTAGTTTATTTGATGTAGTTGGTCAGTCTAACCGTCTTGAAAAGTATGGTAGTTTTTTAGTTTTTTTTTTTATGTTGTTGGTCCAGGGGTGTAGCCAAGGGGGGTAACCCCCCAGAGAACCAAACTTTTTAGACAAGATCAATTGCCACCTGTGAAGTTTCATAAAGATCCATGATTGCATGGCAGATAATTTCTGATTGAACACTCTTTTAATACAGCAAGTTTTGTCAGAACTAGAAAAATACAATCGAATATCTATAAAAGGCTCAAACGCCTGTTTGCTCTTGCCAGAACATGCACAAGACAGTTTGGTTCAACTTTAATATCACAGTAAATGTGTACTGAGGCCAGGCCATTCAATCGATCTTCATTGGTGGTATTTCTAAAATACGTTTTGAGGCTTCTGAGAGATGAAAACGAACGCTCCAATGAGCTCGTTGACACAGATAGCGTGGCAAATACTTTCAACAATCTAGAAATTACTGGGAACATTTCTGCATTGCACATTGCATATGCATCTATGATATTTTTTGATCTGTTGTTCGCAAGTGATTTGTACCAAACCCGAAATTCACCTACTGCATATAGTGGTGAGGATCCCCGCCTGTCACGCGTGAGACCGGGTTTCGATTTACCCCCGGGTATTATGTGCATATTCTGGCCTGACATGGCCAAGCGTGTTAAGGCTGCGACTCGTAGTCTGAGGGTCGCTGGTTCGCATCCCCGTCGCGCCAAACATGCTCGCTTTTTCTGCCGCGGGAGCGTTATTATGTCACTGTCAATCCCACTATTCGTTGGTAAAAGAGTAGACCAAGAGTTGGCGGTGGGTGGTGATGACTAGCTGTCTTTCTTCTAGTCTTACACTGCTAAATTAGGGACGGCTAGCTCAGATAGCCCTCGAGTAGCTTTGTGGGAAATTCAAAAACAAACAAACAATTACCTAGTGCAGCTAGTAAAGTGCTGTTAATGTCAGCCTTGTATATATTGACCAACTCTTTATTATGGTCACATTGTTGTGCTGTAGGTTTTGACCGTTCTGTGGTAGATCCTGATGGTAGTAGACACATGAAGTTTATAAGGAGAGTTTTGTGACTGGACGGACGGCCACATATTTGTGAAAGAAAGTGATCAACAAATGATACAAATACGTCAATACGAAAGTACTCCTCAGGGCTAGTGGTTTCTGGGTTAGCACGGTACATCTGTCTTTTAGCCTGGCTTAGCATTATTATGTCAATTTAAAGCTCACTACACAGAGTTTGAGCCTCACAGAAAATGTTGTGAAATTCATTCACAGTATTATTTCTGAGTGAACAGATTAAATCTTCCACTATTTCTGCGTGATGCATCGCAGCACCTAAATCAATGTTCTGTTGCTGCAGTAATTTGCACAGAGGTAAACTAAAGGAAAACAATTTAGCAATGGTAATTAGAGTGATGATGAATTGTGGCTGTGTTATAGAACACAACAATTGATTGGGTTGCGTGGTAGAATCTCTGTCTTGCCAACCTGATATGGTCTCAAGGGCATCTGCAACTGCATGGGTGAATTCTAGAAAGACAATGACTGAGTCATGCCTCTCATCCCACCGGGTGGGGCAGAGACCTTTCAAACTTTTTTTTTTTCGATTCAGGTGCTTTCTTCTCCACCAAAAGAGCGAAAACGTGCTTTCGTTTGGGTGTATTGAGAAAGTTTTCAATGCTAGAAATTACTACCATGCAATTTCGCACAGGAACTTCTTTACAAGCATAAGAAATTGCCAAGTTTAGGGAATGGACACTGCAGTGTACACAGGGTACAAGTGAGAATTTATCAGTTATGTGTCTCTGGACACCATTGAATTTCCCACTCATAGAGGCAGCACCGTCGTACCTTTGTCCTCGCAGGTAAGCCATGTCAAAACCATATTTTGTCACATTGGTTATCATAACATCAGCCAAGCTTCTGCCTGTCACATCATAAACAGGTAAAAATTGTAAAAAATCTTCTTTCATTGCAATAGAGTTGTCATTGGCATGCAGATATCTAACACACAGCGAAAACTGTTCAATGCTGTTGTTTCACAAGCTAATATTCAGAAACACTTTGCAGCATTAACCCTGTTGACCAAAGCATCCAGAACATGAGTATTCAGACATCGATTATTTCATTTTGAATTTGAGGACTCAGATACAAAGCATTCCTCTTTGTACTCTTAAGGCGGAAAATTGCACGAAAAGTCCCATCATTATTGATGGGCTCCTCATCAGTTTCACCAACAAACATTGGACCAGAATGATATTTTTCCCTTAAAGCTATACCCTGTCTCCCACACAGCAATACAGTATCAAAAATAAGCAATAAATATTGCCGGTTCTCTTCAATTTCTTGCTTGTAAGTTGCATCAAGCTGCAAGTGCACAGATGAACTTGTATTTGCGACCTGTAGAAAATTGTTAGCTTTTACTTTGCTGTCTTGTTAATACTGTTTCAATTGATGTGCTTTGAAGTCTTCAACAGCCTTCTTCCAGTTTGTGTATAGAAATTTCTCTAGTTGTCCCAATTTCTGGCTTTCAACACCAGCACCATCAGGAGCAAAAAGACAGCAGTACTTGCAGAAAGCACCCTTTGCATGTTAACTGTAGAGTAGCCATCTCCACTGTGAAAGCCAGCGATGCTCAAAACGCAGCTTTCTTGGACCACACTGGGGGAAAAATAATCACTCTTTGGCTTCCAGGCATTCTCAAGGAGGCATTTTTTGGTTTCAGCGTTTATCATAAAGAGACAGAAAGATATAGTTCTAATTACGTTATTTCACACATAAGAAAGTTTGTTATGAGAGTTCAATAACCTCGAAGAGAAAGACTTAGAGCTGTACTTCACAGAGCAGGCCTAACATCCTGTGGCTGTAGGCCTACAATCACTATCAGCAATGAATTATCAGTCTAAACCTCATAAGAGAGTTTGCATGATTTTTAATACAAAATTAATATAATGAGGAGTCGACTTACCTGTTTACCAATGGTGACATCATCAGAAATGTAATTTCCAATGTCCCAGACTGGATCTGCAGTGGTAGTGGCAGCACTGGTAGAATGCCACGGTGATGACTCTGACAATTCAGTTAACAATTCTGATTCAACCTGATCGGCTGCAGCAGATTGATCAGGTTCAGCCTCACAAATGGGTTTAAAGAACCCATGCAGTGTCTTTTGCTTTTCCAGGCTTGACATAGTGAACGACTGTTTATCGCAACTTCTGTTTGTCAACGTCACATTCACAGTACCATGGTGCTGCCAGCCTGCCACGGTGCCACCCACTGTTTATTTGTGAAGTTAATAATTGAAATCCAGAGATTCTCATCATGCACTGTCCATGATATTTGAATACAGATTATAGAAACTATACATATATTTTGCACTCTCCTGAGTGACTCTATATTTTATATTTTGATGAGAGGACTGTAGGCCTACTTTGCTGAGCCTGATAACTTTAAGTTATATTTATATATATAGGCCTATATATTTATTTATGATTAAAAATATAAGACAAACACCTCAGTGTGCCATTCTGAAATTTGCCAAAAAGGTGGTCTTAGAATGCATAATTCAGGCTTTTCTTTTATGTTTTTATTAAAACAGTTCTTGGGAGGCA
This sequence comes from Tachypleus tridentatus, assembly GCF_004210375.1. NCBI lineage: Eukaryota > Metazoa > Arthropoda > Merostomata > Xiphosura > Limulidae > Tachypleus > Tachypleus tridentatus. The sequence goes on along the minus strand of NC_134837.1, from coordinate 264,923,835 downwards.
TGCTCCCTGACCCACTAGCATGGCTTCGCGCCTACAGCACTTGCATCAAGCACTCAAACTTTTTTACTTGCTGCAGTGTATGTTGATAAAAAGTCATGATATGAAATGAACAACATTTTAGCTGTTAAAAAAGTGCAGCCACAAATAGAATTAAGCGTGCATCTCAAAAGACTTAAGTCACAATTGAAGGCCAGTTTGGTAACTACACTTATAGCGTTGATAAGATTGTTTCTTTGTTTATGCATTTTGCTCAAAGCTACATAACGGCTATTTGCGCTAGCCGCCCCTAATTTAGCAGTGTAAGACTCAAGGGAAGGTAACTAATCATCACCACCCACTGCCAACTCTTGGGTTATTCTTTTACCAACGAATAGTGGGATTGACCATTACATTATAAAGATATCACGGCAGAAAGAGTGAGCGTGTTTGGTGTGGCGCGGATTCGAAACCACGACCCTTCGATGTTAATACATACAGAAGGAGCAATGTGAAACAATATTTCCTTAAATCAATCCAATCACCTTTTATTGGTGCTCTATGTATAATATGTGTTGCATCCAAAACTGGACAGATAAAGGTGAGGTTCCAATAATAAAAATATTGATTTTGTTGATCAACAGTGTAAACAAGTTTTTTATATACCTCCCCTTATAAATTATTTTAGCATTTAAGCCCAGTGACAAAAACTACATGTAATTCATTCAGTTTTTGTTGTGTAAATATAAGCATTGAACCTGCTTGGCTGAAGATTTAACCTTCCATAAACTGAGTAATACATGATACTGAATAAGGCTGTATAATGTGAAAAGTATATTATAGCTGGTTGAAATATATTAACTACAGACATTTAGTGAACACCAATTTTGTTTCAAAATTTAAAATGCTTTTTCTAAGGTTTTTGGATTTAAAATCAAAGTACAAATTTTGTTTTATTGATTCTTATCTTATTTTAAATTACAAATTCTACAACAATTCTAGAATGTCACTTTTGTAGCATTTTTTGAGGTAATAGGTAGAGAACTATATTAAAATTATGTGAATGAATATTGTGTTTACTATATTAGGTTGTCTTGCTAGAAGATAGCTGGGACATGCTAGACATAAAAGCTCTGAAAATGAAAAGAATGATAACTGGTTTGAGTCAGGTTGGAAGCTACCTACTAGTGGGCCACCAGGATGGAACTGTTTGCTTGTTCAGTTGTAAAGGCAAAAAGTTAGTATGGTTTATTTTGTTATGATTATTAAATTTGAGGTCAGAAAGTACGAGAAAAACTCAAGTATTTTTTTTAGTAGAATAACTACAATAGTTAGTTTTATCAGTGTTTATACTGTTTCAGAAAGTAGCTGGATTATTGATTCAATAATGATTTTTATGAGATGGTAATCCATGTCTTCACACACACACAAATATTGTTCCTCTCTTGCATCTCCTATGAGGTTTTCATGACGCTAGACTTGAACTTACTCATATGAACTGCACTTTTGCTTTATGATGTCATCATGCAAAAACAGTCCTTCAGCAGTAGGAAAACAACACATCCTTCATGTGCAATAACTCCTCCAATGCACTTGTGATAACTTCATTCTTAGCACTGCATTGAACAGATGTCATTTTTTTTCTCTCATTTGCACTTAATTTGATGAGTGAAACTTTTGTTTTTATGATATTTATATTTATTATTTTTGTTTTTATACACTGGCAGTATCACATAACAAGATTAAAGATTGAATACCTTTTCCCATGCCAGTTATACTGGGGTTCTCACTAGTCAAAAAACACACTTCTCATGGCCATTGTGGTTGAACTTTAGCATACGTGGCAAGTGATGGAGGTTTCTACTTTTGTATATATTACCTTGGAACAAGATAAAACCATAGGCTAAACATGAATGGATAGAAAAGATTATTTTCTATCTAAGTCAATGTTAAATAAATATTATTTGCATAAAAAGTTGTGTATGATCTCTGAGAAGTGACTAGTGATGGTATCAAAGAAAGGATTTTAAAGTGAAGTTTACAAACTTAGGAACAAGCCTCAAACCTGGGATTTTGTTGTTTTCTTGAATTTTATTTTATAATGTTTTTGTTCAAGATAACTTTCTTTGTGTACATGTTTTAAAACAACAGGAATATTCTTACTTGAGAAGATGTAAGAATAAGTTAAAGTGGTTCTGCTAGTGCAATATATTCAAGTGAAAGAATAGTTTCGTATATATTTATTTGTGCATAATAATTTTTTTTATTACTAAAACAACCTATACTAATACAGGAATGTCTCAGGTATTGAGAGTAAACTAAAACTGTTAGAGAGAAATTAAACTTGACTGTTGTTCTTTATTAATCTTGTACATGTGAATGAAACTTACTGTAGGTTTTCTAGTGCTCAGATCCTGTATCCATTTCCATCTTGATAGAACTGTGAATCTTAAGAAATTACTATACATAAATAAAGCACGTGTAAAAGTCTCTCTTGTTGTTTATTGTTATGTTTATTGAATGGTACCATCAGACGTCTTTGGATACTATCAGATGGATTTCATTTGTACCTTGGATCTCAAACCTTTATTAGAATATCATAATTAAATTATATTTTGAAAAGAAAATTTACATTCATTAAAACGTTTACCTTTAGTCAGTATACACATATAAAATTCACAAGAACTTTTAAGACTGAAAATGTGATCCAACCAGTAATGTTATCATATGCTATCAAATTATTTCTTTATCTTCTATTTTAGTTTGTAATTTATTAACCACTACTTACTGTATAGGCAAGAAGAAATATTTTTTTTAAATTAATACTAACCAATGCTTGTGGAATTTTATAAATTAATCAAGCCATCAGAACAAGGGAAAAAAGAATTACATATTTATTTTTATTAACCTGTAACAAATATTAAAACTTACTCTGTGCCATACATACATACATACATATATATATATGTTTAAATATCCAGTACTAGGTTTGTAAGTGTTGAATTAAAAAACAAACAAACGTGTTTCATTCCCTTTGAACATGAAAAGAAAGGTGAATATTTTTTACAGGTATATGCTTTGGTTTCACCATGGTTATTTATAGCATCTAGATAACCAGCTTTAAAATATATTAATGTTATTATTACCATTTAATGACTAATCCAGCATGGTTAAGTGATTAGGGTTCTTGACTTGGAATCTGAGGGTTGTGAGTTTGAATTCCCATCCCACCAAATTTGCTCACCCTTTCAGCAATGGATGTGTTACAATGTGACTTCAGTCACACTATTTATTGGTGAAAAAGTAGCCTTAGAGTTGGCAGTGGATGGTGATGCCTAGCTGGCCTTCCCTGTAGTTTTCCACTGCTAAATTAGGGATGGCTAGAGGAGATAGCCCTTGTGAAAAACAAACTATCCAATTACACATTGGTGATAGTTAATCCAGGGTTGATTGTAATGGGAAATACAGGGTGTCCAAAAATGCATATACCAAAAGGAAAGTTGATTTGTAATATTTGTATTATTTAAAATAACAACAAAATTCAAAACAAAATGTCTTCAAAATGATTGTAAGTTTTATTCTGTTTTATTAATAAACTTCTACACATCACTCGTCATTAGTTACAATCAATCTAATTTTGTGTTCACATTCCCAGAGCACATTTTCTAACACAGTTGTAGGGATGAATACAACAGCATCATGGATACGAAATTTCATTTTCTCAAGATCCATTGGTTTATTGTGGTAGACTTTTGTTTCCAAAGTTCAGCCGGAGGAATGCTTCAAGTGTTATAACTTTAATCAAAAACAGAGTTTAGTTCTGAAATCTGTAATAAAATACATTCGTAAATAATGTAAGTTACAAGAATAATAATGAACTTAGAAAACTTAGAAGTCTTCAGAAATTTATTTTTTTCAATTTTGTTCTGATCCCAAGCAATTAAAAATCTATTTAACATTAGTTTTGGTGTATTGATATCAGGATTCCCTGTATATGTGAACTTGACCTAACAGGTGTTATGGCCACATTAACCATATGGTAATAAGGAGGTATGGAATACTCTATCTTCCATACTTCTCTTAAAAGGTGATGTGGTTGGTGAGGATCTGTAAACCTTGTTTTAGAACAGTCTTTAAATGACTACCGCTTAGATTGTATCACATCCTGCAGTTTGAAAGATAATTTCTTGGTAAGTGCAGAACAAGTTTCTTTTGCTTTGCTTTAGATTGCTTATACTTTTATAAATAGGATAACCTAGTTAAAACTTGCCTCTTTTTGATATGTATTATGACATAAACAGTTGGTTAATTGTTATATTTTTCATGTGTATTATCACTTATAAACATTTGGTTAATTGTTATCTTTTTACTGTGTATTATCACTTATAAATATTTGGTTAATTTTTATCTTTTTGATGTGTGTTATTACTTATAAACATTTGGTTAAGTGTGTTATCACTAATAACCAACTGTTTACAAGTGATAATGCTAAAAATGTGTAGCAAAAGTGAAGAACTTTTAAATGTAAAAATAAACAACCAAACACGTTTCAACCTTTGAATAGAATGGAAAATATTTTTTCTCTATATATTAATTATAACATTAAAGGACAACGAGAAAATGTTTGATACATCTGGACTGTCTTATCCGTAAATTAAACTAAAACCTTAAAAAAGATTTAAACTCAAAGCTAGCCATTATTGTTCAAATATATTTTAAGCTTTCCCTTAAACTTACTTAAATTAACTGTGTTCATATCTGAAAGTAGTACTTCTCCTCTGATGCCCTTTCCAACTATTCAATATTCGTACTGAAGTAAAGACCTCTATAGGTGGCCAAATCAGTGACCTATGGAATGACATTATAACCTTTTTATATATGTATTTATGATTTGTATAGATACAGTCTAAAACCCTATTTTCTCTATCGTTTGCAACAGCACATGGTTTGGATGGCTTAAAAAAATTAATGATCAATAAGGAAGACACTGAGATCTTTTTCTTCTGTAATACCATTAATGTGAAATTAAATTTCAGCTTGTGATACACCACATGTAATACATTGCATTTCTTAGAATTAGAAACAAGGTGCAATTTCTTTGCCCAGCTCACTAACTAATCCAAATTTTTTTGTAAAGCAACAGCATCCTTTTCACAGTCAACAACATCCAAAACTTTAATAATGTCAGTAAATTTAAAATATCAAGAGATTATTTATTAATCTATGTCACTAAAGTAAATAAAAAGAACAAATGTGCTAACACTAAGCCTTGACGTTCCCTACTTGTGACATTAGTCTGGTTTGACCTAGCTGTATTTATAACAACTATTTGCTTTCCTCTGTCTAGCCAGCTTTCTATCTAATGAGCTAACCTATTCCCCACAGCTACTGAGATAACATTTTTCAACAACCATTTTATGTGGCACTTTGTCAAATACGTTCTGAAAATCCAGATACACCATCTTACCCTTACCTACATAAAAAGTAACCTCTTCATATAGTGTTAAAAAGTTATTAAGGCAAGTTATTAAGGTGCTGAGTATTCAACAAAAGTTTTAAGTAGTTTAAGTGACTTTCCAAAACATCTTTTATCACCACTGACATACGACTAATAGACTCATAATTAATAATTACTGGAACAATTTCTATTACCTCCATTGAAAAGGGTAGTGACATTAGCCAACTTCAAATCTTATATTCAAGGATTTACAAAAATTTAAAGCAAATGGCTCACATGATCATGACTTAATCTCTTTCAAAACTCTTGAAGAAACATTATCTGTATCCAGGAGCTTTATCATTCTTTAAACTTCCAAATGTTTTCTTAACAAGCTTATAATTAATGTGATCATTCTAATTCAGTCCTTGTTTCCGTCTAGAAACTGCTTAGTTTGAGAAACACTGATTAAATCTTTATTAATAAAAACTAAAGGATGACGTGTAATGTAATTCTTTTTCTTCTAAATACTTTGTCACTGTTTGAAAGATGCCTGAGCCATATAAGCCATTTCTGGTACCATTATGTTGCTTTGAGGAAATGATTTGAGAAACTTGGTGAATTCTTAGAGATATATATATATATGCATTTAATGTTTTAATTCACCCTTCTTTTCAGATTTTATCTTCAAGCCTCCTAGACCTGGCATGGCCTGGTGGTTAGGGTGCTCAGCTCATAATCTGCAGGTTGAGACTTCAAGTCATGTTACTAAAGAGATAGACTCCTTAGTGGGCCTGGTACCAAATATATCTATGGTTCCCTATTTGAATGTGTTCTCTTTTTACAATTTATTCAGATAATATTGAAATAATTCATGTTTTAAGTCATTAAAATTTAACAATTTTGGTAAGCTGCACCTTATGCTGGGATCTTGTTTTACAGTCAGTATAATAGAAGCAGTCATGAAGTCTTTATTTTCCTTTCTTCAAAATCCATTGTATATAAAAAAAAGTGTGTGTGAGATGTAGTAAAAGTATAACTTTAACTGGATAAAGTGCTCTAGAAAAACAGTGTGATTCAAAAATGTATGCTTGTTAAATACTGTTTCAAAAAATGTATTAAATTCTTGAAATTTACATACTGTCCATGAAAATACATATTAACTTGTGCACTTAAAAAAACTTGAAGACATTTTGTGATTGGCTACTTCCAAGAGTTGGGAACTATCACCATTGTTGATATATCCCCTACTGGTATCTCTCCTCTCCAATAAATCCTTTGTTTAATTTTATTTTTGTGGCTTATTGACAAATGTATTGAAGGCATTAAACTGTTTTTACTTCTGTTTAATAGTAACCCTTGAAGTATTTACTTAGAAACTTTTGTAAATATTTCAAAGGAAGATTTAGTTTTTTTCTATACCTTACATCAGGACGAGAGAAGTATTAGCTACAAAAAAGTAATATATATGTGCGTGCATGGATGCATAAGTATGTTTTAACTTGCATGAGTAAATGTATCATCAGAATTATTATCAGTTGAGTTACAGTTTCTAGATAGGATTCACTTGTATGTATTGTGACCCATTGTTTCTTGAGTTGTGGCTGTTAGGTTGGATTCACTTGTGCACATTATGACCCATTGTTAGACAAATTGTGATTTTTAGGTAGAATTCACTTGTGTGCATTATGACCCACTGCCAGTCAAGTTGTTATTGTCAGGTAGGATTTATTTGTGTGCATAATGATCCTTTGTTAGTTGAGTTGTAATCGTTAGCTTAGATTCGTGTACATATTATAAACGTATTTTTCTGTAAACTGAAGAACTATTCCTGAAAAGGAAACTTACATTGGTTTCGTAAACTCAAAAATGTATATCTGTCATTCAGCCATTGTGCCATAGTGTATTTATACTATTAACTATAATTCAGTAAGCAAGTTTCTTAAATTTACCAGCAGAAAATTAGTAAAGAACATGAATTGATAGTGCTAGGACTATTGCTAATCAGTTTGACCCATTGATTATAACGTGTTGTATCTGTTTTGAAGCATTTACTGTTAAACTGTCTAATTTAGTGAAATATGTTTTTAGTTTTGTTTCTCCACTCTATAACACATTTTCTCTCAATAGGTTACTGGAAGTGCAGATGCTACTGTGAGAGTTTGGGATATTAAAACAGAAAAGGAACCCTGTGTGTTGTATGGACTTCAATCGTCTATTGTCTATGTAACGAAAGAGGTGCTGATTTTGTATATATTCCTTGTTACTGTTTTTCAAACATGATTACCCATGTTTCATTGGCTACTAATATCTCATATAAGAAATACATTACTTATATATACAAGTGTCACATTTTTTTCTGTATCATATAGTAAAACTGAAGAAGGCAATATTGGTGGTATATTTCAGTAAGATTGGGCCAAGCATGGCCTAGTGGTTGGCATGTCATGCTTCATATTTAATGGTTAGAGGTTTGAAAATGCATGCCACAGCTCTAACTATGAAAGCATTATATCTCAGTCATCAATCAGTCTGGTGACAAAACATTTTACTGCATTCCTTTTCTCCAATTTGACGTTCAAAATTTGGGATGACTTTACCTGAACTTTGAGGTCTTTAGCTTGGTCGTTTATCTCATGTTGCTTAAATTGTTAAACAGGTAGAAAATGCCATTTATTTAAATTAGCACTAAGATGCATTAACTTTAGTTACCCATAACCAATACTTGTTTTCTTATTAATATGAGCAAATAGTTGTTTCTGTTAAGATACCAATTTTATGTATTAAAAAGTCTTTAAGGCAGTTTTGAGATTGGAATTATAGTCACAACCTTTTCAAACTGCATTAATTTAATAATAATATGAATCTTGTAAGACATACAATATATATATTTCAGTTTCATGAAATGTTTTATGAATAAACAGTGTTTACTAAAAGTAAATTACATTTCTGCATGTGACAGGAGTTGATATGAATGTACAATAAATATACTGACTGAAGTAGAATAACTGGTATAAAATGTTTTATCTTATTGATAAGATTGTCTTTCTAACCATTTATAAAATATTTTAGATAAAGTAATTATGTATGATTTAATTCAAATACAAAGAGCTGTAACTGATCTACTTAAAAGTTATCTTATCATGTGTAACACATTACTTGATAAATGTCATTATTTCAATCCATGTTAAAGTTCTTACAGTAACATTTGTTTTATTTTACTTCCTACTAAATGTTCCATAATGTAAACCTTCTCTCAGTCGTTCAACAGTAAGTTTACAAACTTAGTGCTAAAGCTTGGGGTTTGATTTCCCAGAATGGACAGATTGGAGATAGCCTATTGTTTAACTTTGCAGTAAAAACAAAATTATATCATTGAAATCATGTATGGTCTATAATTTATTTATTTATGCCAAACATTTTTTTTTTTGGTATGAACCTGAGACAGTCTTTTTTGACTGTCCAGATGGCTTCAGTTACAGGAAACCTGACACAATTAAATAAGAAATGACAGCATAGATATTCACAATTATGGGTTAAAGCTGAATTCAGAACATAAAAATTAACATTTTTATTATACTTATAATGTGGACTTGTGTTTGTTTATGTAGATACAGACAGGCAGATATATAAGCTATAACTCAAATGCAAATATATAAATAGATCTGTTTCTCAGGCAGGTTACATCTTTGCTGGATGTGTAGATGGTTCATCAGCATTATGGAATATAAATGGAAATTTGATTACCAGTCTACCTGCGTTATATTCCCACAAAAGCTACCCAGCTTTTACCCTGCAGAAAGGTAAATTCTACTCATTCTTCTAAGTTTGTTTTTGTTATTATTTCAACTTTCCAAAGTTTAACAATGTCATGTAATGATAAATGTGCCAATGATATATTTATAACAATTGAAGATTTAGTATTAACTTCTGGTTACAGCAAGCTGTCTACCTAGAGAAGAAGTAAAATCTAAAAATAAACATGAATTAAATGAGCATAGCTAATCAAATATACTTGTATGAAAAGGGGGTGAGGTATAAAAACAGACGTTGGTGTCTCTTCGATCTCGGATTGTTGAAAATAAAAATCCAAACTGGAAATTATGACACTAATGATGGTAAAGACAAGCTTAACATGACAAGTAAACTAAATAACTAAGCATACTTGTTATATCTATGCTGCTGTAACATACTTTTACAAACGTTATTTCAAACCAAAACATGATATTGATATTTATAAACGTGGACTTAAACAGTCAAGTCAGAGTCTTTAACTAGGCTTTAAAACTGAAGATTAGGGGTAGAGGGAGCAAATAGTCTTGAGTATCCTCCGACAAATTGCTACTCTTAATGGAATAACGAGATTAAGTGAGACATTACTAACATTCTTAACAGCTGAAAATGCTGAGTGTGTTGAGCAGCAAGTCCTGGCTCAAACACTTGAATGACAAGAGCACTTGATGAACTACGTGTCATCTCTCCTGAGATAAATGTTTCTGCTATTGAATTTTATTATTTAGTTGGGGGTTTTACCTCGAGAAATAGAGATGCTTTGTCAACTACGGTCATGCATAATACATATAACGTCTTTTCAGCGTTAGGCTTATTCTGTTAAATATATAACCTGTATACGTGATTAAGACTTCTAATAGTGAATTAGAAAACAAATGGTTAGAATGAAAAGTAAATGGCCTAAAAGTTAAATCACTCAACACGTAATCTGAGGGTCACGGGTTTGAATCCCCACCACACGAAACATGCTTCCTCCTTCCGCCGTGGGGGTGTTATAATGTGACGATCAATCACGCTATTCATTAGTAAAAGAGTAGTCCAATAGGTGTTAATGACTAGCAGCCTTCCCTCTAGTCTTACAATGCTAAATTAGGAACGGCTAGCGTAGATAGCCGTTGTGTAGCTTTGCGCGAAATTGAAACCAAACTTTTACAAGGCTCTTAAATAATGTTACTAGAATGCACATTCACCATATAAATGGCACACGTTACAGAAAGTAAAAATATTATTATCAATGTATCACGTAACGAAAAACTGGTATCCTAAAAACGAAGAGAAAATAAGACTATCCTTACAATATACTGACACAGAGACCATTTAGTAAGCTTGTAAAACAAAATACCAAACAGAATCATATAAAGGATTAATTCAGTAGAATGTGTGTATGTGTTTTCTTATCAGAAAGCCACATTGGGCTATCTGCCCAAAACGGGTATCAAAATGTTTTAAGCATTCCAACTTACTGTGGAGTCACTGTTTGTGTATAAGAAGTGAGCAGTTTCGAATAATATATAATAAATATTTTATACACTTAATATTATAGTGTTAATTCTTACCCCTAATAAGTGCTGGATAGGATAGGGATTAAGTTGCTTACAAATAAAGTATTTAAGATAGTTAAATTTGTTTATGATGAATTACCTGAAAGAACGTGAAATCGTTTTCGTCATCAGAATTGTGGATTTTTACAAAAGAAACTACAGCGTCAAACTTAACACGTCACAAAGTAGGCTGACATGAAAGAATTATCTCTTGTCATAAACCATAAACCTATAAAAATTAGGTTAGTAGCATTAGTATTATCTATTATTAAAACATCTATGTTCAGTTAGCCTAGCTGTGTAAAGGAAAATTCAATCATTATATAAACTAACCGATTATCCGTGGCCCAGTGCTCACTTGCGGTACGAGTAATTGGTAGGGATGACAGTGTATGGTGGCTACGAGTAATTTGTCGCCTTATAGAGCAATCTATATTGAATTACCCTCAAAAACTTGCAAATTACTCCGTAAACATCGAATCTGCGTGTGACCTCTTCAACTTCATTTGCTCCACTAACTTGCACTCAATTCAGTTTCTCATTTTTTTCTGTACATTCGAATGTAGAAACACCGCTGTGTTACTTGGGGGCGCTCTATTATTAAGAATAAGCACTACTGAGATACATATAAGTACTGGAGAAAAAAGGGTTTTGCAGGCAAAGTTAAATCTGCTGTTAAATGTACAGTATTGCACACTTACCTCGACCTGTAATTTTCACCCAGAAATTTCTTTGTCCAAAAGAAATGCTATGTAGTAAATGACAAGTTTCACTCACTTCGATTTGTTTAGTGATTGTCAAATTTGTGCCAAAGCTCTTAACGCAATGACTGAAAACTCTTTTTATTCTTGTGAGAGGATGAATAAAAGGATGTTACAAGAGTTGTTGACGTGTTTATTGACAAAGTTGCTACGTGATATAACAGTGAAGTGCAAGTGAGGTCAAGCCCTTCTCTTATGCTCCACAAATACCGTTATTTCAGTCTTAAAAGCTTTTCCATAACTACTAAAAACATTAAAGGCAAACAGGGACTCGTAGATATTACATTAAAAACGCAAATTGTATTGTGCTATTAAATGTTAATTTAACCAATTTAACTCCATAATAAGCTAGGAAGATTTATTCTTATAATCTTTGTTTTGCTTTTGAATTTTGCGCAAAGCTACAGGAAAGCTATCTGTGCTAGCCGTCCCTAATTTAGCAGTGTAAGACTAGATGGAAGGCAGCTATTCATCATCACCCACCACAAATACAATATGCACAAGAACTTTCAAAACCTATTTAATCAAAGTTATATTAATCAAAGATATACAGATATTATATACAGAATTATCACATTTTTTGTTATCAGCTACCAAATAAAGAGTTAATAAAACCTTTTTGATCAATTTTAAATTAACCGTACTTGGAATTCTTCTTCGCGGTTGAAACACAAAACAAAAACAAATATTTCGGTTTACCATAAGTTGATATTATTCTCATTTACCAACTAAGTTGCTCATTTCCAAGCAGAAAATAGAAACTTTAGTACATTCTTGGGATTGTCATCAGGAACTTGAAAGTGATATGGTATTAGGTTCTCGCGTGCTGAAAAGAAATAACTATATTATAGTTTTTAGTTGTTTAAAACCCTATAATTTATACACTAAAGAAATCACTCAGTTTAATTATCTCTATCATAAAAACCCTCGTAAAATTCCTGGGAGTATTTTGCTGTTATTATAGAATATTCTAGTTAATATTTGTCGTTAAATCGACCCCATACGTAAATGAAAAAAAAAAAAAAAAAATGTAACTATAAAAATTACAGTAGGTTTTAGAATTGAAAAAGTTTTAAAGCTCCTCTACTTTATTGGTAGAAATATAATCGTATTTACTATATTTTGTTGCAGTGTATTAGTATTATAAATATAAAAATCTAGAACAACCGCTAGTTTAAACTCCCAGTGAGATATGTAGAAAAAATTATTATAAATCATGCCTCCATATAAAAGGTAGAAACGCAAAATTATGTCATTCATTTATCTTATTTTTCGATGTTTTACAGTTCTTTGTCGAAATAATGTCTTTAGCATTCTCATTAATATTCTATGAATCGTAGGAGATATAAAGACCATTTAAAGTGAGACTCTGACCGTAATAATCTACGTTCTTAGCTTTTGAAAGAAACGTTTGATGGATGCTACTCTTGCTGTTTATTATGGAATTCAAAGTTTGAGATAAATGCGTATAGGTTACATTTAGAGAGAACAATATTCAAATGAAAACGTAAGTTATTATTAACTCAGCTCTACACCAGAAAATAATTTTACTTTCGTGTTCAAAATGTAAGTTATTTATTTCAAGGTTTTCATCTAAAATAGCAGTTTTAATGATAATTATTTAGTTTTGTTACTTCATAATATATTTATTGTTTGTTTGTTTGTTTTTGTAAAACAGAAAGCTATGCAATGAGCTGTTTGTGCTATGCCTGCCGCAGGTATCAGAACCCAATTTTTAGTGTTTTAAGCTCACACGTACCGATGAGCCACTGACAAGAAAATTGTTAGAAAAAGGGTTTTCGATACTGGTGGTGGACAGAGCACAGATAGCCCATTATGTGCCTAACAAAAGCAACGTTGTCACTTACTTATAAAATAAAACTTTTGAATTTGTTTCATGTAACATGTTTCCTTTCATGAGTCAGTGTCTAATTTCGCCCCTAGCAAAAATACGTCAAGTTAAATAGCTTTCTGACCACCCGTGTCAGAAGAGAAAGATAAATCGAAGTTCTGGGGTGATGTAGGTGTTATTGATTAACTGCTGTCATCGTAAGACATATTTTCATGTGATGCCTGTCCTTGAAACTGTTAATTTAGTATTAAGATACTTATTTATAAATTCCTGTTTTCAACATGTATATCTGCCATCTTAATTTTAAGATAAGAGATATTTTAAAACTTCGAAAACAAAGAAAAAATTTAATGAGGCAAAGGGTTATAGTTTATTGCGATTTGAAGTTACCAAACAATGAGAGATTGGATAATCTGAAGTATTCTGTTTTGGATATATATTATCATGTAAAAAAAAAAACGGGTAACTTAATGATACAAATTGTTATATTTTTAAGTTTTTTTTAAGTTATAATTTTGTTTTTTAATTTCGCGCAAAGCTACAGTAGGACTATCTGCGCTAGCCGTCCCTAGCAGTCTAAGACTAGGGGGAAGGTAGCCAGTCATCACCCCCCACCAACTCTTGGGCTACTATTTTACCAATGAATAATGGGATTGACCGACACATTATAACGCCCCCACGGCTGAAAAGGCGAGCATGTTGGGTTCGACGGGGATTCGAACTCGCGACCCTCAAATTACGAGTCGAGCTCGTTAACCACCTGAACAATGTTAAGTGCTATGTGCTTATACAGTAGTATGTTATCAGTGAGCTGAAAACCATTTTAATTCACTTCAACCACAATTTTACAATTAAAACAAAATGACAAATATGTTCAATCGCTATTTTAAGAGTAAAAACAAAATTCTGATAAACAGCAGAAAATTGACGTTTACCACGTAACATTTCAATGTGAAATCCAAGTTTCTTCTAAAACAGTAGAAAAGAAAACATTTACTCACTTACATCACCAACGTAGTAATAAATATAACTTATCTTTATTTTTTCCAGTTGACGTGTTGTCCCTGAAACGGTGGAATGTTTCTCGTACTTGAAAGATCGTTAAAAGTTTTTCAGAGGGAAAAATGATGTCCATAAGGTTGTGATTTATTCGTACTCGTATGGTTGAAGTATCATTCAAGGAACATTAAGTTAACTTACACTGAGGGAACAAAGTATTAATATTCTTTATTATTATTGATTTCAGTTTTCAACCGACTAGAACGCCATGTTTCATAATGTTAGCTAGATCATTGTCCTGCATAAAATTAATTGATTAATTCTAACAGATTTAAATGATTTTGCTAAGCACAGTGCATCATTTACAAATGAGAATGAAAACCTAAATATTTCAAATGATTGACCAAATCTACTTCCTTAATATATCGAATCTAATGCTGATGTTGTAAATTATTGTTTAGGCAGAAAATAAAGGATTTATGTTCTAATGAAATAAATAAAGGTTTGTTTTTTCTTTGTTTTTGAATTTCGCGCAAAGCTACACGACGGCTATCTGCGCTAGCCGTCCCTAATTGGGCAGTGTAAGACTAGAGGGAAGGCAGCTAGTCTTCAGCACCCACCACCAACTCTTGGGCTATTCTTTTACCAAGGGATAGTGGGATTGACTGTCACATTATAACGTCTCCAAGGCATTAATAAAGGACTTGTGTTCTAATAAAATAAATATTGCGCAGAATTATTTATAAGCTACATTACTGGCTTTTTGTAAAAATTAATACAGTTTTAAATTATTATTTGCTCACATGTTTAAGTTAACACCACATTACATGTCTTTTACAACTTTTGTTTTTTCTTTACTAAAACATCGAAATTATACTAATGTAATTTGACAGTTTTATATTGTTTTGGATATCCGCCTGTCGCTGTATAAAGAGCTATAAATATGCGCAAAAATGTCTATAATTTTGGACTGATAAATTAGAGGGAAGGTGGCAAGTTAGTCAACACCACCTACCGCCAACTGCTGGGCTACTTTTCTTTGATAAAATAGTGAGACTTAAGCGTCACTAAAATTGCGTATATACGTAAACTCTTTACCGCTTATTCCGGTATACTAACCACTAAACCACGTTCGATTTATTTTCAAAGAGTAAAAAAAAAAAAAAATGTAGGTTTGAGAGAGAGAGTCAAACGTGCCCACTTTGCTGTGATCAAAAAACACCTCTGAAATAAGGTGTGTAAAATAGCTGAGCCAAAACGTTTTTAGTAAAAATACAAAAAAAGGTCCCCACCATACAATCATTTAAAGACCAACAGGCCAGTTACATCTGCAATAACTTAAAGCAACGAGAAGAATAAAAAATAATATGTAAAGGGTAAATAAACTTGTTAAATGTTGGAGAAAAATATTATTCAAAGTATAGAAATATATATACATACAAACTCAGGAGAATAACATACAGTTCTATGGAGAATTCATTTGTAAATCGACCAATTCCCAAATATCAAAAACTCAGCGTGATAAACTGATCAACGACTGTAGAAAGCGAGTGTCACGTGAACACCACGTGAAAAGTGAAAATTGACAAACGGTCGACTGAATAATCATAATCGTATATGGGAAACCGCATGTGATAGACAATAAATATAATACACGGTGTTATTTGTTTTGCTTTTATTCACAATACAGGAAAATTAGTGAGTAAATGAATTTGTTGTTTGTTTTGCTTTGTTTTCCTTATAAGATCGAAATTGGTGAGTCTTATTATTGAATCTGAGATAATATACAGTGCAAATTTTTTGAAAATTTATTATTTATAATAAAGCATAATGTATAAAACGTACGAACGTATTACATTGGTCTATAACAAGGCCATTAAATCTACAAGATATGCGGTAAACAAAAGAAAGACTATATTGAACATTGCTTATAATTTAAACGTATTCGCAATATTTTAATATAGTGGTAATTCAATGAGACCGACGGTTCATCTAATAAAATGATATATTTATGTCTTGTGAGTGTTTTCCTTATAGCAAAGCCATATCAGACTACCTGCTGAGTCCACCGAGAGGGATCGAACTCCTAATTTTAGAGTTGTAAGTCCGTAGACTTACCGCGAATAATTAAACCAATTTGTATAAGCGAAATAAACTATGAAAACTTCATATTTCAAAACTCAACTTTTAACAACCGATTTAACTGGATAGATATGATTTTGATAAAAGCGTAAGAAGAAAGTGATATTATATTATATTATATTATATTATATTATATTATATTATATTATATTATATTATATTATATTATATTATATTATATTATATTATATTATATTATATTATATTATATTATTCTATTTTATAAACTAAAAAAAAAATAAAGAAAATAAGAGAATAAAACTACAATAATTAAACTTTTCCCACGGTCCAGCATCACCAGGTGGGTTACGGTGTTCGAATCCCTGTCGCATCAAACATGCTCACCCTTTCAGCCGTTTTAATGTGAGGTCAATGCCACTATTCGTTGGTAAAATAGTAGTTCAAGAGTCGGGGGTGGGTGGTGATGATTAGCTGCCTTCCCTCTAGTCTTACACTGCAAAATTAGGAACGGCGAACGCAGATAGTTCCGTGTAGTTTTACGCGAAATTTAAAAAGAAGCGCAGGTAGACCCCATGCAGCTTTGCGCGAAATTAAAAACAAAACAAAACTTCTTTAGTTAGAGGTGCGGAAAACATTTTGAGTAGTCAAAGGGTTGGGTTTGAAGAATTTAATGTTCAGGTCAGTGAAAACGTTAAACTTACCGCCATTTAACTATCTGTTTTCTAGTCACCTCATTTGTTTTAATTATCAAGCGAATGAGATTTGTTTGTTTAATTTCGAGAAAAGCAACTTGAGGGCTACTTGCGCTCGCCGTTCCTAATTTCGGCCTCCCAGTGGCACAGCAGTTTGTCTGCGGCTAACACCGCTAGAAACCGGATTTTGATTCCTGTGGTGGGTAGAGCGCAGATACATCATTGTGTTGATTTGTGTTTAATTCCTAACAAACAAACAAATTCAATTTCTAAGCGATAAACTAGAAAGAAGACAGATGGTCCACGACACCTTCCACTTCCTACTTTTCAGCTGCTCGTTAATCAACGAAAATACGAGATTAACTTCATATTATAATGCTCCCACGGCTGAAATGGCGAACACATTTGATGGAAGAATTCACACCTATGATCCGCAGATTGGGATTCTAAATGTCAACTGTCAGACCATTCGAAACCAAATGACTAAGAACATTGCAATGCAAGGATGTTACAAATGAACTTGCCTGAATATGACATACACAATAATTTAAGGATTTCACAAAAGTGTATTTGATACCAAATTTCTGCTGTCTGTCTATCTATCTATCTATCTATCTATCTATCTATCTATCTATCTATCTATATATATATATATATATATATATATATATATAGTGACAGTTCTGATAATATCGTATTAAATCTCTCTCACTGGCACAGCAGTATGCTTACTTATATTACATTTAATTCACTGAAATGTTGTGGTCAGAGCTTGAGTTTCCTATTCTTTACTTAATCTACAAGAAGTTAAGAATGTTAGACAAGTGAGACCGTTTCTCGCAAACTTCATGTGAAAATCTTTAAAAAAACAACGAAAAACAACACCATTAAGGTGATCATTCTACACTTACAGTCATGTGAAAAAGTTAGGGCACCCTATGAAAGCCTGTGTATTTTTGAAACATTTTTGGACATATAGATATTTAAGCTAAATGTTAACAATACTGAGAGATTATAGAAATATAACTAAACAATTAAAACTGAAGAAACGACTTTCAGATCTTCTGTAAATGTCATGTTACAAAAATGCATATTCTAACGGAGGAAAAAGTTAGGACACCTCCACATTTATACCCACTTAAAATGGCTCAACTCACATACATACAGGTGTATCACACCAGGTGCACGTGATTAGTAGAATGTTACTAACCATTGTGAATGAGGCTTGCTTTGCCGGGGCCCTCCAAAAAAGAGAAAGTTCTAAAGAATAATCGTCGCCATTTTGCTTGATACTAAACTCACTTAATATTGGAATTGGTGAGTGTTCGTACGTTACGGTGAAATAATATTAGTGTCTTCACTCAGTTTCATACTTTATAATTAAGCAGAAAGGTGAACAGTTTCATTTCGTGTTAGTTGTAAACGACTTTAATGGATCTGTAAGAATTTGGGTTCCATTATATTTATGAGTGTGGGAAAACGTCTGGATCTTTGTTTCTTAAGAGATATTTCAGACGTCTTGGTGAACATTCGGGGATAAAAGACTAAGGTGTTGTCCTAGGAGGAGAACCCCCATTCCCGTCACAAAACTCATATTACAGAAATCTGGTTTCGTTAAGATCTACATTTTCATCACAATTTTATATAGTATTAGTTGTTTTGAATTTCGTGCAAAGCTTGCCGTTCCTAATTTAGCAGTGTAAGACTAGAGGGAAGGAAACTAGTTATCAACACCCACTGCCAACTCTTGGGGTACTCTTTTAACAACGAATAGTGGGATTGAATATTTTATACTTTTGTGAGACTTAAACACTCTTGTCCCTCGGTTTGTTTGCAGTAAAGTGGAAGACATTCAACATTAAAATCTTGGGTTCGATTCCCCTCGGTCATCAATTACAAAGTGAAGTATTGTCTTTATTTATTAATTATATTGTTTGTCTAAACAAAACGTTGGGGATGATCTATATATACACATTCCCATTAATATTATTAAGGTGAAATTCCATTATTTCAATGAGTCATGTCTAATAAAAGTTTTTCTTCAAAACGCCTCCAGTAATGGTTTTTGTCATTGTAATAAAAATAATTTAAAAAATTATTTTGTGATCCAAGTATTTGTGATTAATTTTTAATTTATAATACGATTTTCTAGTCAGAGAATGAAATGTTACCCGTGTTCAAATACGTTTCAGGAAGTGTTTACTTTTGCCATTTCCACCTCAGGTGTATCAGTGGTAATTTTATGGAATACCAACGCTAAAATCCTGGGTTCAATACCCTGAGGTGGACAGAAAGCAAATAAACTGGTACGTAGCTTTTCCCTAAAAACAAACATATAAGGCCTTTTCTCAGGTAATAACTTATTGAAAAATGAAATAATCTTGATAACAGACAAAGATAACGACAGATGATGGCAGATTGACAAATATTACTTGTCCAAACAAAGATGCTCTTTCAAACTAAATTTGTTTACGTTTATAGACCTTTGAAAGAAACTTATGTCTAATGCAATTACTATTTTTCTTACAGTTCAACTACATTCAGTAATCACAGCCAGCTTTTCTACTAAATTTTGCTCCTAAATGGCACCCGTGGTTGGCAGAGCACAGATAGCCCATTCTGTAGATTTGTGCTTAATTACAAACAAAAACAATTAAAGACAATATCTAGACTAACGTTTTTGTTAGTGACTAGAACTTGTTAAATTCATCACATTGGTCATGTAAATCAGTTAGAGAAAACATCCTGCTAATGACTTTAACATGTTAAATTCATCACATTGGTCATGTAAATCAGTTACAGAAAACATCCTGCTAATGACTAGAACTTTTTAAATTCATCACGTTGGTTATGTAAACAAATTAGGGATAACATCCTGCTAATGACTTTAACATGTTAAATTCATCACGTTGATCATGTAAACAAGTTAGAGATAACATGTTTTATAATGTTCTTGCTAATGATGTTAATGATTCAGTTTCTTGGTTCATGGAACAACAGAAGAAAATATCTAGTTTATTAAAAAACTTGTAAAATAAGTCTTCTTTGTTTATTTAATTTTACGTAAGCTACCTGAGGGCTATCTGCGCTAGCCTTCTCTAATTTAACAGTGAAGGACTAAAGAGAAAACAGATAATAATAACCACTCACCATCAAATGTTGGGCAACTCTGTTACCAACGAATTTGAGGATTGACTGTAGATTTTAGCGCCCCCACGGCTGAATGGGCGAGCATGTTTGGTCAATCCCACTATACGTTGGTAAAAGAGTATCCCAAGAGTTGGCGGTGGGTGATGATGCCTTCACTCTAGTCTTACATTGCTAAATTAGGGACGGCGAGCGCAGATAGCTCTCGAGCAGCTTTGCGCGAAATTGAAAAACAAGTTAATTCGAAATTACAGTTCAGGCTATTTGAAATCGTAATACATAACACAATATATTGGGAGAGAGGATAGTGCAAAATGAATTATAATACGTAACAAACTTCATAGAGGTTATTAATGACTTTCCTTAATTAGCAGTCCATGTTATTCTTTGTCGAAGTTTTTTCTAAGTGTTCGTAACGAGCAATTCTCTAGAGATTCGAACTGTTAAAGAAACAGTTGCAGACTCAACTAGGGAAATGTCTTGATGTTCAATGTGTCATTAACTCATCATCACAAAAACTTAGCGTCTTTAGAAACCAGGCAGGGAAATACACTACTATTTCTGTTTTTCAGGGGTTATTTAACCACCTCTACACGGTACAAAGTTGTGTTGGAGTCAAAACTCGCATTAGTTATCAGAAATGGTAATGAGTAATTCACAAGAATGAAAGGAACCTGACGACAAAACGATTTTTCTTTTGCTATTCCAAAGACAACTCTTCATTGCATTCGACTTTTCCGAGCGATGTAATTTTCAGTTATGAAAAACATGCTCAAAACCTAAAACAAAAAAGTTCGTATTAAGTTTGCTGTTTTCAGTCTAAACAATATACCTCGCGCAATACGTGGGCTAAATGGGCAACTGTGAAGCTCCAAGATTCAGTCAAAGTTGTCCCTAAGTTCAGAATACTCACAGGAAGGAAACAACTAGTCAGCAGTACGTGACATACGAACGTCTACTTTCAACCGAAGAATGAAACTAAATGTTAGGGTTACAACTCTCTGCCACACACAACAGCTCGAGCCTTGGACTGCTTAATTAGAAGTCCGGTATGTTTAACAGGAAGGAGATTTCTGGATTCTGAAAAGCAAGTAACATTCTGTTATTACTATTCAGTTGACCTTATAAACACTTCGAAAATCTGAAATTAATCGGTGAATTCTTGCGCATTAACACTTAATAGCACATCACAAATTGCGTTTTTAATGTAAGATGTACGAGTCCCTGTTTGCCTTTAATTTTTTTAGTAGTTATGGTAAAGGTTTTATGTCTGAGAAATAACGGTATTTTTAGCATAAGAGAAGGCAGAGAAGGGCTTGACCTCACTTGCATTTCACTGGTATATCACGTAGCAACTTTATCAATATAACACGTGAACAACTCTTATAACATCCTTTTAGTCGTCCTCTCACATAAATAAAGTGAGTTTTCAGTCATTACGTTATATTAAGAACCTGGACACAAATTTGACAATCACTAAAAAAATCGTAGTGAGGGAAACTTGTCATTTACTACATAGCTCTTCTTTTAAACAAAGAAATTTCTGGGTGAAAATTACAGGTCGAAGTAAGTGTACAATACTGTACATTTAACAGCAGTTTTAACTTTGCCTGCAAAACCCTTTTTACTCTAGTACTTATATGTATCTCAGTAGTGCTTGTTGTTAATAGTACAGCGCCCCCAAGTAACATAGCGGTGTTTGTACATTCGAATGTACAGAAAAAATGAGAAGCTGAATTTGCTGCAGGTTAGTGGAGCAAATGAAGTTGAAGAGGTCACACGCAGATTTGATGTTTACGGAGTAATTGGCTTGTTTTTTGAGGGTAATTCAACATAGATTGCTCTACAAGGCTACAAATCACTCGAAGCTACCATATCATCCCTACCAATTGCTGGTTCCGCAAGTGAGCCCTGGACCACGTATAATCGGTTAGTTTGTATAATGATTGAATTTTCCTTTACACAACTAGGCTAAATGAACATAGATGTTTTAATAATAGGTAATACTAATGCTACTAACCTATTTTTTATAGGTTTATGGTTAATGACATGAGATAGAATTCTTTCTTGTCAGCCTACTATGTGACATGTGTTAAGTTTGACGCTGTAGTTTCTTTTGTCAAAATTCTGATGACGAAAACAGATTTCGCGTTCTTTCAGGTAATTCGTCATAACCAAATTTAAATATCTTAAGTACTTTATTTGTAAACAACTTAATCCCTATCCTATCCAGCACTTATTAGGGGTAAGAAGTAACACTGTAATATTATGAGTATAACATATTTATTTTATATTATTCCAAACTGCTCCCTTCTTATATACAAACAGTGACTCAACAGTAAGTTTGAATGCTTAAAACATTTTGATACCCGTTTAAGGCAGTTTTGCAGTTTTGGTGTTTAACAAAAATGAACACATAAACTGAAACTGTTTATTAGTGTGATGAACCTTGTTGAATCTAGTTACAGTTGAGAAGTATAATAGAACTAAATGTTCATGTTAAATCGAGCTATTATGCATCACGTATTAACTAATTTATTTACTTAATATTTAGGCTTAACGATTGAGAAATGTGTCTTTCGTCGTAAGGCTAATGTTATCTTTTTCATGAGTTTGACATAAAGAATCAGAAATGTTTTTGTATAACAAAGAGACAGAGAGAGAGAAATATTAATTCCGGAATAGTAAAATGTTTGGTGGCTTCTAAATGGGGTATGACGAATATTAAAACTCGCCACCAGGTTCCGTATTACAGGTCTTCCCGGATGGCTGTTTTCGGATTTCTCCGTAACTGATTGTAACGATTAACAGAACGGAAATTAAAGGCGTTTTATAGAAGCTACCCGGTCAATATCTCCGTGAAAGAAAAACCTAGTGACAAAATGTACACCCTGTAGTTTGAAATAAGATCAAATTTGATAATCGCACCAGAAAGAAGAAAACGATAGGAAAATAAAATCATTTTAAAACTGTCATCTAATACTAATAAAGATGCATTTTTATGTTTCAAGAACTATAAACAAGTAATCCCATTCTATACTTTTATTATCTAGTATTTACAGGCACATTTTTATATTTCAAGAACTATAAACAACTATTTTAACAATTAACTAACTGGAACAAAACACTTGTTTCCTTCAACAAGTGTTTGTTGTTTTTTTTTGTTTGTCAGCAGATTTCTTGAAAACGATTGAATAGATTTAGACGAATGTTGGATTACAACAAAACTTAAAAGTGATTAATTTTCGAAGGTTCAATGTCAAATGTCACATCAAACTCACAAATATCAAAAACAAATCTCTATCTGTTTACATGGAAACCAATTTGTCACGCAATTTTTGTCCTTTAACTTTGTCAAAAATGAAAGGATTTTGATGACACTTGGACATACATAGAATATTGTTTCTCATTGTTCAGCTGAAAATGGTCCATGCCCCTTGATGAAGATGGGCATAATTTTAAATATGATCAACGCTGCGTGACAGAGGTATTCTTGCTACTGAGTATACAGTGGTAAGCCTTCGAATTTACAACGCTAAAATCAGAGGTTAGATTTCTCCTCGGTAAACTCAGCAGATAGCCCAATGTGGCTTTCCTCTAAGAAAAAACAACAAGTGGGTTTCTCGACATCGCTGATTTAAATGATTCTGTTTAGGATTTTGTTTTACAAGCTTATTAAATGATCTCTATTTCAGTATATTGTCAGGATAGCCTTATTTTCCCATCGTTTTTAGGATACGAGTTTTTCGTTAGGTGATACATTGATAATAATATTTTTATTTTCTGTAAAGTGTGCAATTTATATGAAGAATGTGCATTTTTATGAAAATTATATAAGAGCCTTGTAAAAGTTTGGTTTCAATTTCGCGCAAAGCTACACAACGTGTATTTGAGCTACTGTCCCTAATTTAGCATTGAAATACTAGAGGGAAGGCAGCTAGTCATGACCACCTACTGCCAACTATTGGACTAATCTTTTCCTAACGAATAGCGTGATTGATCGTATATTATAACACACCCACGGCGGAAAGAGCAAGCATGTTTAGAGTGGGATGGGGATTCAAACCCGCGAACCTCAGATTACGTGTTGAGTGATTTAACTACCAGGCCATTTACTTTTCATTCTAACCATTTGTTTTCTAATTCACTATTAGAAGTCTTAATCACGTATACAGGTTATATATTTAACAGAATAAGCCTAACGCTGAAAAGACGTTATATGTATTATGCATGACCGTAGTTGACAAAGCATCTCTATTTCTCGAGGTAAAACCCCCAACTAAATAATAAAATTCAATAGCAGAAACATTTATCTCAGGAGAGATGACACGTAGTTCATCAAGTGCTCTTGTCATTCAAGTGTTTGAGCCAGGACTTGCTGCTCAACACACTCAGCATTTTCAGCTGTTGAGAACGTTACAAATGTCCCACTTAATCTCGTTATTCGATTAAGAGTAGCAATTTATCAGAGGATACTCAAGACTAGTTGCTCCCTCTACCCCTAATCCTCAGTTTTAAAGCCTAGTTAAAGCCTCTGACTAGACTGTTTAAGTTCACGTTCATAAATATCAATATCATGTTTTGGTTTGAAATGACGTTTGTAAAAGTATATTACGGCAGCATAAATATAACAAGTATGCTTAGTTGTTTAGTTTACTTGTCATGTTAAGCTTGTCATTACCAGCATTAATGTCGTAATTTCCTGTTCGGATTTTTATTTTCAACAATCCGAGATCGTAGAGACACCAACGTCTGTTTTTATACCTCACCCCTTTTCACACAATGTGTATAAACTACTGTAACTCATAACAAAAACTTTCAAATACGGGGAATTTACAAGTCCATAATTTATGTTTACGCGAACATTTAACCGAAGAATCAAATGTAGGCGGCCCGGCATGGCCAAGCGTGTTTAGGCGTGCGACTCGTAATCTGAGGGTCGCGGGTTCGAATCCTAGTCGCACCAAATATAATCGCTTTTTCAGCCGTGGGGGCGTTATTATGTGACGGTCACTCCCACTATTCGTTAGTAAAAGAGTAGCCCAAGAATTGGCAGTTTGTGGTGAGGACTAGCTGGCTTCCCTTTAGTCTTACATTGCTAAATTAGGGATGGCTAGCGCAGATAGCCCCTGTGTAGCTATGCGCGAAATTCAAAGCAAACATTGTTTTTTTATTGCAAAAATAATATTTGTTAGTTTGAAAACTCTCATAGGTTGGTTACTAGAATAATACTACAGCGAACACACATTAATAAAAGGTCAGACTCTTGTGTGTTCGTATTTTTCAATAACTTGTTTCAAAATTAATGTGCGAATTTAAGACAACGCATGCCAAATTTCCTCAGCTTTATAAATATGACTAAAAAAGAGAACAAAGACTTAATCTTTCGAGATTAGATATTCAAATTAGCCTTAAGCAGGATTACTTGTTTTATATTCAAGATGAAGTAGTAAAAGTTTGTTTTGAATTTCGCGCATAGCTACTCGAGGGCTATCTGTGCTAGCCTTCCTTAATTTAGCAGAGTAAGAGTAGAGGGAAGGCAGTTAATCATTACCACCCACCTCCAACTCTTGGCTACTCTTTTTACCAACGAATAATGGGATTGACCGTGATATTATAACGTCCCTATGGCTGAAAGGGCGAGCGTGTTTGTGTTACGGGGATGTGAATCTGCGACCCTCAGATTACGAGTTGAACGTGTTAACCCACCTGGCCATGCCGGGACCCTCCAAAAAAGATAAAGGTCTAAAGAATGATCGTCGTCATTTTGCTTGACATTAAACTCACTTAATATTGGAATTGGTGAGTGTTCGTACGTTATGGTGAAATAATATTAGTGTCTTCACTCAGTTTCAAACTTTATAATTAAGCAGAAAGGTGAACAGTTTCATTTTCATGTTAGTTGTAAACGACTTTAATGGATCTGTAAGCATTTGGGTTCCCTTATATTTAATGAGTGTGGGACAACGTCTGGACTTTTGTTTCTTAAGAGATTTTTCACACGTCTAGGTGAACATTCGGGGATAAAAGACTAAGGTGTTGTCTTAGAAGGAGAACCCCCACCCCCGCCACAATGCTCATATTACTGAAATCTGGTTTCGTTAAGATCTACATTTTCATCACAATTTTATATAGTATTATTTGTTTTGAATTTCGTGCAAAGCTTGCCGTTCCTAATTTAGCAGTGTAAGACTAGAGGGAAGGAAACTAGTTATCAACACCCACTGCCAAATCTTGGGCTACTCTTTTACCAACGAATAGTGGGGTTGACCATCACATTATAACGCTCCAACAGCTGAAAGGGCCAGCATGTTTGGCAGGAGGGATATTCAAACCCACGATCCTCAGATTACGAGTTGAGTTCCTTAAGCACCTGGCCACATAACACTGAATGCGGGTATCATGTTATTCAACAGGTGTTACTATGTATCTCAAGACGGCTGGTATGGGTCATAAAGATGATCTAAGAAGGTCAAAACGTTGTACTTTATTTTAATAAAAGTTTTAACATACACGTCTTGAGATATATTATTACTTTAAGTGGGTTTCTCATCATCACACTTATTCCTTATTCACGTTGTTTGTTTCAACGATTTCCTCGTAAAGTATCTCGAACTAGAAGGAAGGTTTTACCTGATCGAAGTTTACGTTACGTGTTTACCGTATACAGTATACGTCTGAAAGATCTTTTCGTCTTTAAGTCTTCAAAATCTCCTTTGCATTAGCATTGATAAAAAAAAATCTATATCATATAGTAATAATGATTAATAGTGACCAGTAATTGTGTTACAAGAACTATGCAATTTATATGTAAAAAATTAAGGTATAACTTCGATTGATTTGAATTCTCGTTAAGCAGTATTTACGTTTTTTATGAAAACATGGAGTATTTTGTAAACAGAAAGATAGAAAGCTCGTTAAGTTTGTGTTCAAA
The DNA here is from genome assembly GCF_004210375.1 of Tachypleus tridentatus. Classification (NCBI taxonomy): domain Eukaryota; kingdom Metazoa; phylum Arthropoda; class Merostomata; order Xiphosura; family Limulidae; genus Tachypleus; species Tachypleus tridentatus. The sequence continues at coordinate 264,896,601 of NC_134837.1, read as the reverse complement.
ATTAATTTGTTTGAATATTTTATACTTTTGTGAGACATAAACACTCTTGTCCCTCGGTTGGTCTGCAGTAAAGTGGAGGACATTGAACATTAAAATCTTGGGTTCGATTCCCCTCGGTCTTCAAAATGTAGATAAGCTATGGTGTTTGTGTGTTTGTTTCAAAGCAAAGCCACATTGGGCTATTAGCTGTGTATAAATCCCTAGACTGTGGGATAGCTTAGGTTCAGTTTTGCTCTTTGAAAATAACAAGTGACATATGTGTTAATACATTACTTACAATTATCTACCGAATTTAGTATTTACTCTCTATTGAAATGTTATTTTCGAAATAGTAAAGTGAAAATTGAACCTAAACAAGGAGGAGCTATGACGTCATCAATTACAAAGTGAAGTATTGTCTTTATTTATTAATTATATTGTTTGTCTAAACAAAACGTTGGGGATGATCTATATATACACATTCCCATTAATATTATTAAGGTGAAATTCCATTATTTCAATGAGTCATGTTTAATATAAGTTTTCCTTCCAAAACGCCTCCAGTAAGGGTTCTTGTCATTGTAATAAAAATAATTTAAACAATTATTTTGTGAGCCAAATATTTGTGAGTAATTTTTAATTTATAACACGATTTTCCAGTCAGAGAATGAAATGTTACCCATGTTCAAATACGTTTCAGGAAGTGTTTACTTTTGTCATACACCTCACGTGTATCAGTGGTAATTTTATGGACTTACAACGCTAAAATCCTGAGGTCAATTCCCTGAGGTGGACAGAAAGCAAATAGGTTGGTACGTAGCTTTTCCCCAAAACAAACATATTAGGTCTTGTTTCAGGTAATAACTTATTGAAAAATGAAATAATCTTGATAACAGACAAAGATAACGACATATGATGGCAGATTGACAAATATTACTTGTCCAAACAAAGATGCTCTTTCAAACTAAACTTTGTTTACGTTTATAGACCTTTGAGAGAAACTTATGTCTAATGCAGTTATTATTTTTCTTACAGTTCAACTACATTCAGTAATCACAGCTAGCTTTTCTACTAAATTTTGCTCCTAAGTGGCACCCGTGGTTGGCAGAGCACAGATAGCCCATTGTGTACATTTGTGCTTAATTCCAAACAAAAATAATTTAAAACAACATCTAGTCTAACGTTTTTGTTAGTGACTAGAACTTGTTAAATTCGTCCCGTTGGTTATGTAAAGAAATTAGTGATAACATCCTGCTAATGACTTTAACATGTTAAATTCATCACGTTGATCATGTAAACAAGTTAGAGACAACATGTTTTGATATGTTCTTGCTAATTATGTTAATGATTCAGTTTCTTGGTTCATGGAACAACAAAAGAAAATATTTAGTTTATTAAAAACTTGTAAACGTTTGTCTTCTTTGATTATTTAATTTCACGCAAGCAACCTGAGGGCTATCTGCGCTAGCCTTCTCTAATTTAACAGTGAAGGATTAAAGAGGAAACAGGTAATTATCACCACTCACCATCAAATGTTCGGCAACTCTTTTACCAACGAATTTGAGGATTGACTGTAGATTTTAGCTCTTCCACGGCTAAAAGGGCAAGCATGATTGGTCAATCCCACTATTCGTTGGTAAAAGAGTATCCCAAGAGTTGGCGGTGGGTGGTGATGACTAGCTGCCTTCACTCTAGTCTTACTTTGCTAAATTAGGGACGGCTAGCGCAGATAGCACTCGAGAAGCATTGCGCGAAATTGAAAAACAAGTTAATTCGAAATTACAGTTCAGGCTATTTGAAATCGTAATACATAACATAATATATTGGGAGAGAGGACAGTGCAAAATGAAGTATAATACGTAACAAACTTCATAGAGGTTATTAATGACTTTCCTTAATTTGCAGTTTATGTTATTCTTTGTCGAAGTTTTTTCTAAGTGTTCGTAACGAGAAATTCTTTAGAGATTTCAACTGTTAAAGAAACAGTAGCAGACTCAACTAGGAAAATGTCTTGATGTTCAATGTCTCATTAACTCATCATCACAAAAACTTAGCGTCTTTAGAAACCAGACAGGGAAATGCACTACTACTTCCGTTTTTCACGGGTTATTTAACCACCTCTACACGGTACAAAGTTGTGTTGAAGTCAAAACTCGCATCAGTTATCAGAAATGGTAATGAGTAATTCACAAAAATGAAAGGAACCTGACGACAAAACGATTTTTCTTTTGCTATTCCAAAAACAACTCTTCATTGCATTAGACTTTTCCGAGCGATGTAATTTTCAGTTATGAAAAACAGGCTCAAAACCTAAATCAAAAAAGCTCGTATTAAGTTTGCTGTTTTCAGTCTAAACAATATACCTCGCGCAATACGTGGGCTAAATAGCCAACTGTGAAGCTCCAAGATTCAGTCAAAGTTGTCCCTAATTTCAGAATACTCACAGGAAGGAAACAACTAGTCAGCAGTACGTGACATACGAACGTCTACTTTCAACCGAAGAATGAAACTAAATGTTAGGGTTTCAACTATCTGCCACACACAACAGCTCGAGCCTTGGACTGCTTAATTAGAAGTCCGATATGTTTAACAGGAAGGAGATTTCTGGATTCTGAAAAGCATGTAACATTCTATTATTACTATTCAGTTGACCTTATAAACACTTCGAAAATCTGAAACTAATCGGTAAATTCTTGCGCATTAACACTTAATAGCACATCACAATTTGCGTTTTTACTGTAAGATCTACGAGTCCCTGTTTCCCTTTAATTTTTTCAGTAGTTATGGAAAAGTTTTTAAGACTGAGAAATAACGGTATTTTTGGAGCATAAGAGAAGGCAGAGAAGGGCTTGACCTCACTTGCATTTCACTGGTATATCACGTAGCAACTTTATCAATGTAACACGTCAACAACTCTTATTACATCCTTTTGGTCGTCCTCTCTCAAAAATAAAGTGAGTTTTCAGTCATTACGTTATATTAAGACCCTTGGCACAAATTTGACAATCACTAAAAAAATCGTAGTGAGGGAAACTCGTCATTTACTACATAGCTTTTCTTTTAAACAAAGAAATTTCTGGGTGAAAATTACAGGTCGAGGTAAGTGTACAATACTGTACATTTAATAGCAGTTTTAACTTTGCCTGCAAAACCAATTTTTCTCTAGTACTTATATGTATTTCAGTAGTGCTTGTTGTTAATAATAGAACGCCCCCAAATAACACAGCGGTTTTTGTAAATTCGAATGTACAGAAAAAAATGTAAAGCTGAATTTCCTGCAAGTTAGTGCAGCAAATTAAGTTGAAGAGGTCACACGTACATTCAATGTTTACGGAGTAATTAGCATGTTTTTTAGGGTAATTCAACATAGATTGCTCTACAAGGCAGCATATCATTCGTAGCTACCATACATTGTCATCCCTACCTATTGCTGGTACCGCAAGTGAGCACTGGCGCCACGGATAATCGGTTAATTTGTATAATGATTGAATTTTCCTTTACACAACTAGGCTAAATGAACATAGATATTTTAATAATAGGTACTACTAATGCTACTAACCTATTTTTTATAAGTTTATGGTTAATGACATGACATAGAATTCTTTCATGTCAGCCAACTATGTGACATGTGTTAAGTTTGACGCTGTAGTTTCTTTTGTAAAAATCCACAATTCTGATGACGAAAACAGAATTCACGTTCTTTCAAGTAATTCGTCATAACCAAATTTAACTATCTTAAATACTTTATTTGTAAGCAACTTAATCCCTATCCTATCCAGCACTTATTAGGGGTAAGAAGTAACACTATAATATTATGAGTATAACATATTTATTTTATATTATTCGAAACTGCTCCCTTCTTATACACAAACAGTGACTCAACAGTAAGTTTGAATGCTTAAAACATTTTGATACCCGTTTTGCTTTTGGTGTTTAACAAAAATGACACATAAACTGAAACTGTCTATTAGTATGAAGAACCTTGATGAATCTAGTTACAGTTGAGAAGTATAATAGATCTAAAGATTTATGTTATATTGAGCTATTATGCATCACGTATTAACTAATTTATTCATTTAATATTTAGGCTTAACGATTGAGAAATGTGTCTTTCGTCGTAAGCCCAATGTTATCTTTTTCATGAGTTTGACATAAAGAATCAGAAATGTTTTTGTATCACAAAGAGATAGAGAGAGAGAAATATTAATTCCGGAATAGTAAAATGTTTGATGACTTCTAAATGGGGTATGACGAATATAAAAACTCACCACCAGGTTCCATAGCTGTTTTCGGATTTCTCCGTGACTGATTGTAACGATAAACAGAACGGAAATTAAAGGTCATTTTATAGAAGCTATCCGGTCAATATCTCCGTGAAAGAAAAACCTAGTGACAAAATGCACACCCTGTAGTTTGAAATGAGATCAAACTTGATAATTGCACCAGAAAGAAGAAAACGATATAATAATAAAATCATTTTAAAACTGTCATCTAATACTAATAAAGATGCATTTTTATATTTCAAGAACTACTAACAAGTAATCCCATTCTATACTTTTATTATTTAGTATTTATAGGCACATTTTTATATTTCAAGAACAATAAACAACTAATCGTAACAATTAACTTACTGGCACAAAACACTTGTTACCTTCGCCACGTGTTTGTTTGTTGTTGTTTTTTTTGTTTGTCAGCAAGATTTCTTGAAAACGATTGAATGGATTTAGACGAATGTTGGATTACAACAAAACTTAAAAGTGAATACTTTTCGAAGGTTCAAGGTCAAATGTCACAGCAAGCTCACAAATATCAAAAACATCCCTATCTGTTTACATGGAAACCAATTTGTCACGCAATTTTTGTCCTTTAACTTTGTCAAAAATGGATTTTGATGACACTTGGACATACATAGAATATTGTTTCTCATTGTTCAGCTGAAAATGGTCCATGTCCCTTGATAAAGATGGGCATAATTTTAAATATGATCAACGCTGCGTGACAGAGGTATTCTTCTACTGACTTACAGTGGTGAGCCTTCGAATTTACAACGCTAAAATTAGTGGTTTGATTTCCCCTCGGTAAACTCAGTAGATAGCCCATGTGGCTTTCCTATAAGAAAACACATACACACACATTCTACTGAATTAATCCTTTATATGATTCTGTTTAGGATTTTGTTTTACAAGCTTACTAAATGATCTTTGTGTCAGTATAGTCTTATTTTCTCTTCGTTTTAAGGATACGAGTTTTTCGTCATGTGATACATTGATAATAATATCTTTATTTTCAGTAACGTGTGCCATTTAAATGGTGAATGTGCATTTTTAGTAAAATTATTTAAGAGCCTTGTAAAAGTTTGGTTTGAATTTCGCGTAAAGCTACACAACGGGTATCTGCGCTAGCCGTCCCTAATTTAGCATTGTAATACTAGAGGGAAAGCAGCTTGTCATGACCACCTACAGCCAACTATTGGACTACTCTTTTCCTAACGAATAGCGTGATTGATCGACACATTATAACATCCCCACGGCGAAAAGAGCAAGCATGTTTGGTGTGATGGGGATTCAAACCTGCGACCCTCAGATTACGTGTTGAGTGATTTAACTACCAGGCCATTTACTTTTCATTCTAACCATTTGTTTTCTAATTCACTATTAGAAGTCTTAATCACGTATACAGGTTATATATTTAACAGAATAAGCCTAACGCTGAAAAGACGTTATATGTATTATGCATGACCGTAGTTGACAAAGCATCTCTATTTCTCGAGGTAAAACCCCCAACTAAATAATAAAATTCAATAGCAGAAACATTTATTTCAGGAGAGATGACACATAATTCATCAAGTGCTCTTGTCATTCAAATGTTTGAGCCAAGACATGCTGCTCAACACACTCAGCATTTTCAGCTGTTGAGAACGTTACAAATGTCCCACTTAATCTCGTTATTCGTTTAAGAGTAGCAATTTATCGGAGGATACTCAAGACTAGTTGCTCCCTCTACCCCTAATCCTCAGTTTTAAAGCGTAGTTAAAGACTCTGACTTGACTGTTTAAGTTCACGTTCATAAATATCAATATCATGTTTTGGTTTGAAATAACGTTTGTAAAAGTATGTTACGGCAGCATAGATATAACAAATATGCTTAGTTATTTAGTTTACTTGTCATGTTAAGCTTGTCATTACCAGCATTAGTGTCGTAATTTCCTGTTCGGATTTTCATTTTCAACAATCCGAGATCGTAGAGACACCAACGTCTGTTTTTATACCTCACCCCCTTTTCATACAATGTGTATAAACTACTGTAACTCATAACAAAACTTTCAAATACGGGGAATTACAAGTCCATAATTTATGTTTACCCGAACATTTAACCTAAGAATTATATGTAGTCATTTCCTCAAGACTTTTATTCATCCTATGATTTTCCATTTGTTTAATACATAATTCAGAATATAATGATATTCAAAGTAATCTCGTAAGATTATTCAACAACAATAAATAACATTCATAAACTTGTTACCTGACATTTAATCAAATCCTGAGTTGCGATATACTCCACCGAGTACAGATTTAAAAGGATCCAAATATAACGAAGTGAATGGTTACCATATTAGATTAATGGGTTTGTGATAGATTTGAATAGATGGGGTTGAAAGATTAAGAAAATAACGCTCTTTTTTCTGTTGTTGTTATTATTCAAATTAAATAAATCGATTTAAATAACTTGAATTGTAATATTTTTCCATTTACAAGTAAAGTTGCCAGATGAAACCTTGATTTGCAGTAGAAATAAAATACTGAATTAGTCTTATAATTTTTGTATGCTGAAAATGTATTTGTGATAGGAGCTTACTTCTGCTAACAAGTTTAGCAGCCCCCCAGTGGCTCAGCGGTATCTCTACGGACTTTCAACGCAAAAAACCGGATTTTGTGTGTTAACTCTTCAATAAAAATGACATAAATTGTAGTCAGAATACAAAACTGGATGGTATCTGTTGTCCAAAAGATATAAAATTGTACGACATATATCGGAGAGGTACAGTTAGTTGCAATGTTTAGATATCGTATGTGTATGTTTATGAAGTTACATCCAATATTTTCTGGTTTGCGAAGGGTACCAAAAATAAATCGAGAAACATGAATAATGCTAAAATCTTTAATGAGTGACTAAATTTGAAGTGCCCTTTGAGCTCGAAATCCAATGGCCCCATCCTGTATTCGCAATAGTTAAAATAGAATATTACCAGTTTTGGGGCATTTTGTGAAAACAGATAAAACACACATGTATGTGGCAGAAATTTTCGTAAATTTGTTACTAAAAATTATTATTTGTCAAACAAAGCTTTTATCCGATAGTTAACCTATCAGCTTTAGAGCTTTTAACCCCATAATCTGTTTAAGATATCTGTGGTGGATACAGCACAGATAGTCAGACATTAGTTCCTTTTTTTCAGTAGTTGAAAACAAAATGGAGTTAAATGCTATTTTGTTGTTTATTTGATTGTCTTAGCCAAAATGATTCTGAATTGGTTTTTATATATGCTGCTAATTAGCTGACAGTGTGCTTCAAAAGTCTCCCACCAATAAAATAACTTTGCAGGGCTCTCGACTCGTAATATGAATGTTGTAGGTTCGAAATCCATTCCTTCAAGCATGCTCGCCCCTTTTCGCCGTCAGGAGATTATTAGTCGTGATCAATCCCACTATTCGTTGGCAAAGGAGTAGCCCACAAGTTGGCGGTGGGTGGTGATGACAAGCTGCCTTCCCTCCAGTCTTACACTGCTAAATTAGGGACGGCTACTGTAAAATTAAAAACAAACATACAATAGTAACTTTGCAAGAATTTATAAGTTCGAGGTTGAATGATCACCAAGTTGTTTATATTATTTTTGGGAAGGGACTAGTGCTGACTGAAACGAGCATCGCTGATGGTTTTTTTGTAGTGATTTCTGGGTTAGCTAAATCACTACTTTTCTGTGGTAGAGATAAATACATAAAAAGCATTTTTTCATTTCTTTGACAGCTTTGTAAGAAACAAACAGACCAATGAAAACGTTTTATCGAAGAAAGGAATTGGAATTCTCAACCTGAACTCCTATCCTTTGAGCATGTGGGTAAAACGGACAGGTTAAAGAAAGTCCTTCAGAGTTCACGTACTAGTAGCTGTTTTTAATTTGATTTACTAACCAAAAACCCAGTAGAATCAGCCAGTACAGTGAATTTTTCAGGTCTTTGGAACCAAACCCCAGAATAAACATTTACTTTCATAACTTTTTCATGGCTGATAAAACAGGTAAAGTAGAATTATGGTCTCGAGCCTTCGATTCACCGTCCAGCGCTTAAATTATTATGTTAACAAAACGTCGAAGAGATAATTTGTCCAAAAATAAATCAATTTATACAAGTGTTTAGTACCACCCAGTCTTCACAAGAGAGGCAAGTGATGTTTATAGGACCAAAGTAAATGCGAAAAGAAACCGTTTTAGGGAAAAATATTTGAGTTTTTTGGAAATGAAAAAAGTATTCAGTATATCGTTCGTATAGTTTATAACTTTAAAAAATGGTAAATACAGCCACCTTTAAATGTAATGCTAAACAATTTATATAATAAAACTGTTAAAACCACTCTTTTATTGAAAAGAAAAAAATGAAACTACCTAAGGCTAAAAATACGCAACTTCATTTCGACAAATGGTTTAAACATTTAATACAATAAGAAAGTTGAATCTTTTATTTTCTCCAGAAAGTAATAAAAGGATGGAGCAACACGTTTCGTCTTTAATTATAAATGGTGAACAAATTTATTCTGTCAATTGCTGAGATGATCTGATCTTCAGGAAATTGTGGATATTTGTTAATAATTGACTGAACCACTTCGAACTTTGATGAAAGCTGCTTATATTGAGTTTTCTGATCGGCGCCTTCTGAGAGCTAATAAAATATATATTTTCTAAGATTGGAGAGTTTACTCCTGCAACGGTGTATATTTTAGCTATGTCTTCTTCAAAGTAAGAAAGATCCCGAGGTTCAAGATCAAAAATAAAATAATCAGACCAACCGTCTTTATTACGCCGATTCTTGGGTATATGAATGTCTAAAGTTTTATGAACTCGTATTATTAAATTTCCTTGACGAACAAACTTAAATTTGAGAAATGACATGCTATAAACTGGTGATTCTTATTCGAAATTTAAGGGGATTGCTTTGAACGTTGGGAAGCCGTTGAAATCCACCAGATGTTTAGTTCCACGTGACGACAAGTTTCGAACAATTGTAGCAATATGATTGTTTGGAAAATCAAGCCAAGATGCAATATAATATTCGTCAAACCCCAAAGATTGAAGCAAATATTTCACAAAGACATTGAGAATGTAACACGTTCCTCCTTGTTTAGCCATCATGGCTTCTTTAATTCCAGCCCATTTGATAAAACAAACCAAACCTTTACTAATTTATCATGAATAAATAAACATGTAATCCTGCTTAAGGCTAATTTGAATATCTAATCTCGAAAGATTAAGTCTTTCTTCTCTTTTTTAGTCATATTTATAAAGTTGAGGAAATTTGGCATGCGTTGTCTTAAATTCGCACATTAATTTTGAATCAAGTTATTAAAAAAAACGAACACACAAGAGTCTGACCTTTTATTAATGTGTGTTCGCTGTAGTATTACTCTAGTAACCAACCTATGAGAGTTTTCAAACTAACAAATATTATTTTTGCAATAAAAAATCAATGCTTGCTTTGAATTTCGCGCATAGCTACACAAGGGATATCTGCGCTAGCCATCCCTAATTTAGCAATGTAAGACTAAAGGGAAGCCAGCTAGTCATCACCACTCACCGCCCACTCTTAGGCTACTCTTTTGCAAACGAATAGTGAGACTGACAGTAACTTTATTATGCCCCAAGGCTGAGAGAACGAGCATGTTTGGTGTGACAAGGATTTGAACCCGCGATCCTCGGATCACGAGTCGAGTGCCTTAACAACCTGGACATATTGGGCCGAAAAATCAATGTTCTGTTGAAAATTGCACAAACACAAGCGTCAGTCTAACGTTTTGGATTTAGTAAACAGATAAGTTACAAAGATTGTAACCAAACTCGTTTTTTGGATAAAATTAACCTAATGTGACAAATATATACACTGCTGGCCACAATCTTAAGGCCAATGAACATAAAGACAAAATATGCATTTTGCGTTGTTAGACTCAACCACTTATTTGAGTAGAGCTTCGAATGATGAAAATAAGAAAAGGGAAAATAAAAATAAAAACTTTTTTTAGCATTTAATAGGGAAAATGGGAACGCTATGAAATTAGCTTTATAAATTTTCTATATATATGGAGCATCATAATCTTTTCAGTGGTTAGGGCCTATAAAGGTCTTAATCCGGTCATGATGTTTATGTTTTCCCCATCTCAAACCACACCATCTTTCGCTTAAAATTCATGCATGGAAAGTAGAACATCACAATGATAAAACACATTAAAATTTTACACATCAACTGTCAAGGAAACCTCAAAGATAAAAGAATAGAAATCTACAACATAAACAAACATATAAATGCCAACATTATCGTCGTATCAGAAACACTTTGCACAGAGAAACAAAATACCACAATCCCCGGTTTCATCACACACAGCATACCTTTCTCAGAAAACAATAGAGGCATAATAGCTTACTTTAATACAGAAATTTCGCATCCAATATCAGTAGAAGATTCCTTTAGATCAAACATAAACGAAACCATTTTTTTGTAATATGTACTTTAACAACCGGCTAACAATTCCAATTTTAGCCAAATATTGTTCACCCACTAAAGATATCGTACAGAAATGTGTTAACCGTAAACCCAAACCAATCATTATTGGGGATTTTAATTCTCCACACACAGAACTAAGGGGAAATAGAAACACACGCAGAGGGTTGTGTATAAAAAATTTTCTTTCTAGTTACAAAATGCACTTTATAAACGACCACACACCTACACACTTTTCAGTCGCCAACGGCTCATATGACGTACTTGATTTCATTATAGCACCCAAGGACACAGTAAACAGAATCTCTAACTACAGAGTACATGATGAAATCACGAGTGACCACTTCCCCATTTCATGTTTGATTCACCCGCGCCACCCTGTCGTGGCGTACGTGACTCCTTCAGCATACACTTATACCAAAACAGATTGGCTCACTTTCAACACTACGCTAGACTCATATCTACCCCACCAATTGAACATGCTAACAACAAAACAGAACTAGACAATTATGTAAATCAAGTCACAGAAGCCATAAAAAACACAATCCCTAAAACAAGGAGAAGGCAATCACATGATCAATGGACTTTAACACCGGAAATTCATGCACTGATAATCAAACGCATGCAATTAAGACGAACAAACTATATTACACGTGATCCATCTATCAAAACACAGATCAATAGAACAAATGCAAAAATTAAACAAGAAATTAAAATAGCAAAAGAAACTAGTTGGCAAAACTTTTGTAAAAACTTGGAAAAAATAAAAAACAATCCAAAGGAATTTTGGAAAAAATTCAAGAGTATTTCTTCAGACAAAAACACAGATCACATGCTACAACATATCACACACAACAACATAATCGCAAGGACAAACGTAGAGAAAGCTGACCTATTAGCCGACCACTACGAATCCTCCTTAAGCAATCTAAATTCAGTTGACTTTGACACACAACATCAACATCATGTCAACAACTTCATAAACACAAACCAAGCTTCATTCTCACCACAATTTCCTGGCGAGACACTGAAAACATACTCAAGATCAATCAACAGGAAAATTACCATCACAGAATTAAAAATTAATATTAAAAACCTGAAAAACACTTCCCCCGGACATGACCAAATACCAAATATTATTTTGAAAAAAAGCTCTACTCTCCTATTACAACATCTCACAAACATCATGAACATTTCATTAACAACAGGATATTACCCCGACACTTGGAAAAAAGCCATCATAACCACGATTCCAAAGAAACAAACCAACAGGACCAATCCAGATAATTTTCGTCCCATCAGTCTGTTAAGCTGCCTTGACAAACTGAGGGAGAGGGTTATCTCCAACCGACTTCTCCACTTTTGTGAAATAAATAATATCCTTCCAGAAACCAAAAAAGCCTCCAGGAAAAATAGGCAAACAACAGATCACTTCACACGACTCACCGAATTAGTCTACAAAGCTTTTAACAGCAACCAAGTAACCATTGGTGTATTCCTAGACGTCAAAAAAGCATTTGACAGCGTATGGCACAATGCCATCAAATACAAACTAACTCACCTAAAAAAAACCTACTATAGTTAAATGGATATCAAACTTCCTAACAGATAGAACAGCACAAGTAAAAGTCAATAAAACTATATCTAAATCATTCAACATAACTGCAGAAGTGACCCAAGGATCAGTCCTTTCTCCACTACTATATATTATTTTCGTCAGTGACATACCCTGTCCCAATTTAACATACACGCGTAATTCACAATACGCAGACGACATTGCTTTCTGGAGCACCTCCAGAAACCCAGTACTGGCCATGTCTCGCGTGCAAGTATCACTCAACAACGTCTCGACCTGGAGTAACAAGTGGAGAGTAGTTTTAAATCTAACCAAAACACAAGCAATCACCTTCTACAGGAAATTAAAAAACAAAGAAAAAATCTAGAAAAATAAAATTATCACTTGGAAATACGCCTATTAACATGAGCAAAAACATCACATTCTTTGGCATCACTTTCGACACAAGACTAACATGGAAAACACATGTTAACAACATACACTCATCAATTAGAAAACGTATTTCACACTTAATGACTCTAACCAGCAAACACTCGAAATGCTCACCAAATACCATTATACAAATATACAAGGCTTACATCTGTCCACTAATAGAGTATGGATGTCAAGTCACATATAATATGTCAAATAACACACTCCAGAAAATTGAATCTCAACAAAATAAAATACTAAGATCTGCATTCAGTCGACCATCATTTACTCCAGTAAACTATATACATCAAATCAGCAACTTACAAACACTAAGAAATAGACTAACAGAAATATCACACAAATACTATTTAAAAGCAGAACACAGAAACAAACTAACGGCATCGCTCTATAAATTAATAAGTGCACCAACCAAATTTATTTCACCATACAACATATTTCAAGAATCACAAATCACACAACAAAACACTTAAAGGGCAAAATTCATGCATTTTTCTTTTTCAGTTTTCGGGCACAGGACATGTAAAACTTTCGGCGCCTGTCCTGTGAAAGTGGGTTTTTCTCGGGGCACTCCCGTTCCCCCCACAGCAAAAATTCAGATATTGGATCTTTAGATCCCAGCCAAGGCAACTATTGCCATGCCCTGAATCGGGTCGTTTAGATTTATGTTCACATTTACTGTGACATCTGCCTTTCGGGACAGGATTTGGCTGTTTTCTCCGGTGCTACCTGTGCCTCGTTTACGAATAACACTAAACTTTACTCCTTTACCCAAAAAATAATTTAAAAATTATTTAAGAAAAAGAAAAAAATAGCTAAATTCAATAACCTTCCACGAAAGGGGACGAAGAGGAACCAAAATCCTGAACACCCCAGTTGGAGAGAGAATTCTTCTGATTTCTCTCTCTCTAAACTAAACCCCTGCCACGTTTGTTTGCGTTTTGCGTTTGATGTTTATGTTACCTTTATGTTTATGCTACCTTTGCCTTGTTCATGAATAATATAATTATGACAAACCCCACTCCTTCACCCAAAAAAGAGTAAAAAATAAACAAGCTAAATTCAATAACCTTCCACGAAAGGGGACGAATAGGAACCACAACGTTCCTGAACATCCCAGTTGTAGAGAGAATTCTTCTGATTTCTCTCTCTCTAAAGTAAACCCCTGCAACGTTAGTTTGCGTTTCCGTTTTGCGATGTTTATGTATGTATATATAATTAATTCTCTTTCATCACTCCGCTATCGCGCACAAAGTTTCATAAAGGGCTAGCTGTGCTATACCCACCGCGATTATCGAAATCCAATTTTCAGTGTTATAAACCCTCAGACATGCCACCGTAGTTTTGCCAATACCATTGAAATATACGTGAAAATATAATTAACGTAGTTACAAATTTGAATGGTTTCAACAACTTTGTAATCAGTATGCCATTAATTTTCTTCTGCAGTTATCACATTGAGATGTGGGTTGTGTGAAGAGTTCTGTAAGTTAATTGATCTCAGCAAGAGAATGGTTAATTCAATTTCTATGTATAGTCTATAGAGGAGTGGTTTCCAAACATTTTTCACTCATGATGTTCCAATCCCTTACACTGATTTGTGTAACATCCCTGCTGCTACATGCAGTGTTTGTTTTTTAATGTTTTTAACACTCCTACGAAAAAAATATTTACATCCACTAAAGTGATTGTGGGGCCTATCAGGCCCCATATATTTTTCCAATAGAAACACAGTGATTTAACAACATTCATTACAAACAACTTTAGAATGGCTCTGACAAACATTTGTTTTACAATTTGAGCAAACAATTTTCGACTGTCTATCTTTTGATCTGCCGCACAAATGGCATCGTCCTCTTTTTGCCCTCTTTGCAGGCGGTTCACATGAGGTTGTTTTGTCATTATCTTTGCAGTAAATTTCTTTGATTTCAAGCACCAATTGCCGTATAAATTCTCTTCTGGCTCTTGATTTATGTTGACGAAGAAATTCAGGATGTTTTGTTGAGTATAGAACGAAACCATTGTACGCAGCAAGATCTAGAATGTTATAGAATATGCAGACTGACCAGCGCTTTGATCGCCTCTTTGTTGTATAATATCTCACCAGTTGATCGAGAGTGTAGACACCTGCCGTCGTTGCATTGTGAAGATTGACGATTTCGGGCTTTCCATTCTCTTCTACTTCACCAGACTGATGCTGAGAACTCAGTAGTAGCACATATTTTCCTGGTTTGTCTGAGTGCCTGAGAAGAGTGATGTCGTCATGGTAGAAAAACTTTGGTGATAACTCTCTAGATTTTGCATTTATTTCAGGAGGCAGGAAGGTTCTTGATTTCCGTATGGTTCCAAAAAGTCCTGTTCTTTTTATTCGTAGGTACTTGGCAAGTACCATTGTTGTGAAGAAATTATCTGTCGTTATTGTCCTTCCTTTTCCAAGAAATGGCTGACACAGTTCTCTGACTATTCTTTCTCCTTGATTTGTTTCTGTTGTATTTCCAACCTTTCCAGTATAAATTTTAGCGTTGAGGAGGTAACTTGTCTTTGCATCTGTTAGGCACCAAATCTTTATTCCGTATTTGCCTGGCTTTGTCGGAATGTATGTTCTGAAGCCAACTCTTCCTTTGAAGTTACATAGTTGTTCATCCACTGTCAGGTATTCGCTTGGGTTGTAACTGTTTTTGCAATTTTCAATGAAAAAATTCCAGACTCCAGAGATGGCGGCATCTTTGATTTCTCTATTTCTTTGAGAGTGGATGTCAAATCTGATTTTTGAGCACATTTTTTTTTTAATTTGTCTTGTGTAATCAGTTTTCGCAAAAATGGCAAACCGAATTCGGTTGAAAACATTTCGTCTATTGATGCATTTTTGGATTTGCTTATTCCAAGGAAAAGATTAGCTGCGATCCATTTCCAGAGGTCTTCTTCAAAAATTGGTTCTTTCATGACGGTTTTTGTTGAGTGAATGATCTGTTCCATCATATTATCAGAAATGAAAATTTTAAATGTTTCGAATGGTGTAGAGACTCTTGGAGCAGCTTGCCTTGTAATGCCTGGGTTCCCATTGAATATATTGAGAGCTGCGGTTCTCCTGTTGATCCTTGAAGGTGTTGTTAAATAACTAAAATTCTTATCTTTGGTCAAAAGTTCGTTCACTGGCATCGTAGTAAGATCTTCTTGATTACTTTCTTCACTTTCAGAAGGGTACGGCGCGATTTGTTCATCATTTTCGACTTCAGAAGGATCATCATCACAAATTTCAGAGTAGTCTTCGACATTATCATGTTCACTTTTATCGTCGGATGGTTTTGTCAGTAAATGTACATCTTCATCAAGAGATATCATTTTTGACACGGTTTGAAGATTTCAGCTCCTATATATATAGGATGTGTGGATTCTTCTAGAATATTCTAGAAGCTTCAAGAATATTCTAGATTATTCTAAATACTTCTGTAAAGTTTCTAGAATGTTCTAGAACAGGCGTGGGCAAACTAGGCAATAATCAGGACCGTCTCAAATTATTGTTGGAGTAGAGTTATTATCCTAAATATCCATCTTTTGAAAATAAGTTGTAAAATTAATATATTTTTACTATAATTTGCTTTTTTTGGTTGCCCAGGCCTGTTCTAGAATTATTCAGGAAATAAATAAAGTCATTTTTATGTTTTTTGATCTGGGGTCTAATAGGCCCCAAAATACCCTTAGTGGATGTTTTAAATTTTTTTTTTAAATATTATTTCGCAAATGTCTGAAAAGTCAAAATATTATTGCTCCTTAAAATATAAAGGGATAGGGTCAGTTAATGGCAATTTCATTTAAATACAAAATTATTAGCCTAATATTAATAACCTTTCAAGTTGCTCTGGGGCCTGTTAGTCCCCACTTTTCGTAGGAGTGTTAATTAATCTGTATTGGTGAAGTTATTGTAACACACAGTTTAGAAACCACTTGGGAAAACTATATTGATTGACAATGATCATTTTTCTTCATCAGCATAATTTCCCTATTTAATAAATATAGATCTGATTCACATTATATATATTGGAATATTTAAATAATGGTTATCATTACTCTCTATTCTTAACTAGGCTTTCTTGGTGTCGTGTCAGCATGCCATTAATCTTCTGTAGTTATCACACTGAGCTGTAGGTTGTGAGGACTAAGGTTTGAGCCACAGTATGCCATTAATCATCTGTAGTTATCACATTGATGTGTGGGTTGTGTGGACTAAAGTGTAAGCCAGAGTATGCCTTTAATTTTTTTCTGTAGTTATTACACTGAGCTGTGGGTTATGAGGACTAAGGTTTGAGCTACACTATGCTATTAATCTTCTGTAGTTATCACACTGAGCTATGGTTGTGAAGACTAAGGTTTGAGTTACAATATGCCATTAATCATCTTCTGTAGACATGTTGTAGCCATGACAGCCAGCCCTATGATTTGGTTAAAAGTAGCTATGAAAGATCGTTAAAAGTTTTTCAGAGGGAAAAATGATGTCCATAAGGTTGTGATCTATTCGTACTCGTATGGTTGAAGTATCATTCAAGAAACATTAAGTTAACTTACATTGAGGCAACAAATTATTGATTTCAGTTTTCAGCCGACTAGAACGCCATGTTTCATAATGTTGGCCAGATCATTGTCCTGCATAAAATTAATTGATTAATTCTAACAGATTTAAATGATTTTGCTAAGCACAGTGCATCATTTTCAAATGAGAATGGAAACCTAAATATTTCAAATGATTGACCAAATCTACTTCCTTAATATATCGAATCTAATGCTGATGTTGTAAAT